>NC_142012.1:10446201-10718701 GCF_049901735.1 Notechis scutatus | reverse complement strand
ACTAAGGAGAAATTTCCTGAACAATTAATCAGTGGAACAACTTAACTCCAGAAGTTGTGGGTGCTTCAACACTGGATGTTTTTTTGGACAGCTTTGTCTGAAATGGTATAAGGTTTCCTGCCTAAACAGGGTGTTGGACTAGAAGACCTCCAAGGTCTCTTCCAACTCTGTTATTCTGGTTTTCGTCAGTTTAATCTAAAACTGCATGCGTCAGAATTTTGCCCAAATATAGCATTCCAGCTTAATGCCGACATTGCAAATGGTATCGACAAAAATATTGAAGCATACTGTCTTCGCTTCTCCCACTATGTTTGGCTCCAAAGACAATGAATCAGTTTCTCTTTCTCATTTTTGTAAATAACTAGACATTTAGGCAGCACTGCGGTAGAGATCAGAGATACCGAATCGTTTACAGGTCCTCAAATCCTCAACTGGCAACCATTTATTTAATGACTGTGCAACGTTACGATGGTGCTGAAAAAAGTGACTGACAATTAGTCCTCACACTTACAACCAGGGGTGGGCTTCAAAAATTTGTTGCTGGGTGGGTGTGGCCATGGTGGGTGTGGCCTAGTCGACCTCCTGCACCACGGTGGGGGGACATTTTTGCCCTCCCTGGCAGAGGTGCTATTCAGCAAGTTCTGACCAGTTCTGGAGAACCAGTAGCGGACATTTTGAGTAGTTTGGGGAACCGGCAAATACTATCTTTGGTTGGCCCCGCCTCCATCTATTCTCTGCCTCCTGAGTCCCAGCTGATTGGCTGGGTTTTCTTTGGTTGCCCTGCACAGGAGAACGGAGCTGGAAAGCAGGTTAGTGGGATAGGGAGGGAATGGGATTTTGCAGTATCCTTCCCCTGCCACGCCCACCAAGCCACGCCCACCAAGCCATGCCACACCCACCAAGCCACACCCACAGAACCGGTAATAAAACAATGTGAATCCCACCACAGCTCCCCGGGCTCCGGAGGCTTTCCTCGAGACTCCGGGAGGGCGAAAACGGCCTCCCCTGGCTCCGGAGGCTCTCTGAAAGCCAGAAACAGGCCTGTTTCCAGCCTTCCCAAACTTCCGGGAAGCCTATTTTTCACCCTCCCCGAGCCTCTGTGCGTGTCCTGCACTTACCTGCATCCAAAACAGGCCACGTGGGGACTCCTGGGAGGGGAGGGGTGGCCGGGGCGGGGCCAGCCAGGAGTGGGATTTGTGGATTCTTCAAATCACACAGAATCTTTTTTTTTTTTTTTGCAAGTTTTACTGGTTTTTAAAGACAAACAAAAACAAACAAAACATAAAAACATCCAACTTTCTTTCATAAGTGTACAAGCAGTGTGTCGGTTGGTTTACAAATTTTTTGTGCATCCATTTCATAGTCTCAATTACAGTTACATTGCATAATAACTCATATTATCAATCAAAAATTGAATACCCTAGTATCACTATTGAACAATCATTTGACTGTAATTTTGTTCAATCATACTTTGCGAGATAACTATAATTTACTTAATTTATTTTATAACAATTCATATAATCCTCCCAAATCTATCCTAAAGACATTTTATAGATATAATAACAAAAACAGAAATACATCTTTATATATTCATTATTTTCTAAAATTCTACATATTTTATTATTGTATTTTATTATCTAACCATTGATAGAAAAGGTCCCAAATTTTGTAAAATTGTTTACCCTCTTGTTCTCTAATTTCAAATGTCAATCTACTCATTTCAGCACATTCCAATATTTTCTTAATAGTTTCCTCCTGTGATGGTATTTTCTCATTTTTCCAATGTTTAACAAATACAATTCTAGCCGCTGTTAATACATTTACAATCAAATATTTTAAATCTTTACTGTATGTATCAGGTAAAATTCCCAATAAAAATATCTCTGGTCGAACCACACAGAATCTTAACTAGGAGCTCTCCTGAATCCTTGCGAACTCCCCTGCTTACAACTGTCATAGCTTCCCTACAGTCACATGATCAGAATTCAAACCCTAGGCATGCATTTACAATGGTTATTGCATCCTGTGGGTCAAAGTGATTGCCATCTGCAATCTTCCCAGGGGTCATCCGACGAGGCAAGGAAAGTCATTTGGGGAAGCTGGATTCACTTAATGGCTGGGCGATTTGCTTAACAACTGCAATGATTTGTTTAATGACCGTGAGGGGGTGGGGGAAAGGTCAAAAAAAATCAGGAACGACTGATGACTTAACAACCGCATCACGGAGCGAATGAAGTTCTGATGCTGGTTGTAAGTCAAGGACCATCTGTAATTATTTGCATGGAGCTTGCCTACTGGCAAAATACAGGTAGTCCTTGACATAACAACCGTTCTGTCGGGATTCCAGCACTTACCCCCCATTTAAATCATGAGTCTCGAGCCAAACTTCCAAAACTTCAAAAGGATTTATTGGGAGTTAAACTGCCCGTCACTGCCTGGGTGTAGCCAACTCTGAGACACATCATTCACTGTCACCCTTGACCCTGGTTTTCCCCCACCTCCTGGGTGTATTGAAATTCATATTCTCCAATGGGACACATCCATAGCCAAGAGTCATCAATCAGGCTCTCCAGTTAGAATTTTCCATGGCAGAAACTTCAGTCACCTCGTTACTATCTTTGAAAACATTTATGGAATGCAGTTTCGGGTTTGCAAGCTGCCGGACTGTTTCCCCCTCCCTTTCTGTTGCCGACTCTAAAAAAAACCATATAAATATTTTATGAATTGACACGTTCATTTAGAGACTGTTCAAATTTACACTCTTTTTCACACTTACAACTGTTGCAGCCATCCCCCTGGTCACATGACCACAATTGGGGCTACCAGCATGTCTTCACGATGATTGCACTGCCCCCGGGTCACGTGACCACCATTTGTCACCTTCCCTGCTGGCTTCCGGCAAGCAACGGCAGTGGGGGAAAGCCAGATTTGCTTGATAACCACGTGGTTCACTTAACGACTGCTGCAGTGATAATGCTTAACAACTGTGGCAAAAAAAAAAAGATCATAAAATGGGGCAAAACTTACTTCACAACTGCTTTGCTTAGCAGCGGAAATTTTGGGCACAATTGTGGTCGCAAGTTGAGGACTACCTGTACCCATTTGTAGAGAAATTGGCCAGCAGCTTCAGATACAATACTAAGAATCAGCATTATCTCTCTCTTTCTCTCTCTCTCTCTCTCTCTCTCTCTCTCTCTCTCTCTCTCTCTCTCTCTCTCTCTCTCTCTGTTTCGCTTTCTCTGTGTCTCTGTCTCTCCCTGTCTCTCTCTCTGTTTCTGTCTGTCTCTGTCTGTCTGCCTCTCTCTCTGTGTGTGTCTGCCTGTCTGTCTCTGTCTGTCTCTTCCTATCTCTCTGTCTGTTTTGCTCTCTCTGTGTCTCTGTATCCCTCTGTCTGTCTCTCTCTCTCTGTCTGTCCCTGAGTATGTGTTTGTGTGTTTCTCTCTCTCTCTATCTCTCTCCCTCTTCTCTCTCTCTCTCTGTCTCTCTCTGTCTTTCTTATGTTTCTGTGTGTGTGTGTCTCTCTCTTCTCTCTCTTTCTCTCTCTCTCTCTTTCTTATTTCTCTCTCTCTTTCTCTGTCTCTCTCACTCTCTCTCTTCTCTCTCTGTCTGTGTTTGTGTGTGTGTGTGTCTGGGTCTGTGTGTGTCTCTCTCTGTGTGTCTCTCTGTCTCTCTCTTTCTCTCTCTTTCAGATTAACAGGGTAATAGAGTTGGAAGGGACCTTGAGGTCTTCTAGTCTAACCCCTGTACTCAAGTAGGAAACCCTATACCATTTCAAATAAATTGTTGCCCAATCTTTTCTTTAAAACCTCCAGTGTCATCCTCTCTCTCTC
Source organism: Notechis scutatus (assembly GCF_049901735.1). Taxonomy (NCBI): domain Eukaryota; kingdom Metazoa; phylum Chordata; class Lepidosauria; order Squamata; family Elapidae; genus Notechis; species Notechis scutatus. The sequence goes on along the minus strand of NC_142012.1, from coordinate 10,714,871 downwards.
TCTCTCTGTCAGTATGTCAAGTTCTGTTTCTTTCCATTTTTACTATTTGGAAAATGTGTCTAACCTAGTAGGTAGATTTTGCCCTAGTTTGCACTAAAAGTTTCCATGGGTGCATTGGACAAAAGCTTTGCTGCCATTTCTTGTTTAGATTCTCCCCCACCCCTGGAATATCAAGTACGTAACTTACTCACGCCATAACATCAAGACCTTCTATAATTCTTCCGCATATCAATGGCACGGAGACCAAAGCACTATTGACGTCACAATATGAGAAAGTTTTTCTCCAGAAGGAGGTGGAAGTTAGACAAGCTGCTATCAGCAGTCACTGAAGGTACATGTTTAACATCAGATCAACGTTAAACCTGTTGGCTTTATAGATTCTCCTGACAACAGATCCAAGAATTTGTAATCTGCGAAAAGAGAAAGGATGCTTTCAATTGCTATTGCAACTCTGCGTGATTCAAAAGCATAATGAAATTGCAAAGAACATCAGATGCTGAAGTACATGCAAATAATTTTGTTTTTATAACCAATTTCAGACAGATAAATACTAGCCTCCCTTCCAATTTCCCCCTATTAAACTGAAGTGTCAGAGAGATTTACAATCCTCTCAAGTTCTCTTTTCATAGGAACATTCATTTACATAAACAGATAATCCAAGATAAAATTTTCCATTAGACAAAGGTGAAATGGATCAATTTCCCCTGCCAAGACAAATCTTAAATCTTGAACAGATAGGGTCATTATTACACACCGGCCCCATTTCAGAAATAATGTGGGTTCTAAAAAAATAATAATAATCTGATCGCAGCCATTTCCAGCTTTCCAATTATCTTTAAGAAAAGCTTATTCTGTGGACAATAAAGCACATTATGGCACAATATGATACAGTCCATAAAGATCACAACGTTTTATGAAAGGTTAAAAAGAAAAGCTCAGCAAATCTTGGAAATTTTACCATCCACAAAGTCTTTGGTGACTTGGCCAAGAGAGCTTGTGGCCGGCGTAAATATTGAGAAACGAAAAATGTGACATTTGCTTCTGCGTTCAAACAAACATGGGATATAAACACATGTTTGCAAATAGTTCCTTTAGAGGCACAGAAAGGTTTATATCCCATTGCTCCAGCCAAGATGGCTTAAGTATAATTGATGCATGCTAGAACCTGGGGAGAACAATAACCACTCTGTCAAAACTAGCAGGTCGCAGAGAACCCAATGTTATTTTTATTTTATTTATTTATTCATTAAATTAAATGATGCCACCCATCAAGAAGAGTCTGAATGGTTATGAAATGGCCTTACCTCATACTTTTTCTCCAATTTATTTCACTTCCCATTTATCAACTGAAGAAAATATTTGTAGCTCAGGGTCCTTGGTGCAGTGGTGGGATTCTACCGGTAGTAAAAAAAAAAAATGCTACCTTTTGGCTGAATTAGTAGTAAAAAAATATCTACTGGTTCGGCCGAACCAGTATTTCTTTTTTTTTTCTCTCCCGACGATCAGCTGTTCCAATGATCAGCTGTGCCAGGATCCCCCTTGCTGTCTTACTGCTGCTACCAGGAGGTTCCCTGAGGCCCAGGAAGGCAGAAAACAGAGCACAGAGGGGCCACCTATCCACTCCCACCTAGCCACACCCACAGAACCGGTAGTAAAAGTATTTGCATCCCGCCCCTGGCATGGTGGTTTTATTACAGACATTTCATAACTCAACTAACTGGCATCATCAGTTTCCCAAAGGTGCTCTTTCAAAAGGCAGCTGGACTTCTTGTTTTTGCTTGATGAAGTTTTGCTTCTCATCCAAGAAGCTTCTTCAGTTCTGCAGTGCAGAACTGAATTTTCAGAATGGAAGAAGCTTCTTGGATAAGAAGCGAAATGTCTTCAAGCAAAAACAAGAAGTCCAATTGCCTTTTGAAAAAGCACCTTTGAGACAACCATGACCTGGATATCTGAGAATCTCCATAAACATTTAACATCATTAGTGATACCAAGGAAACACCACTGCCCATTTATTTGACCCTAGGACTGTTGGGGTATTTAGGATCTTGGTTGTTATGAACTAACATAAACGTATTTTAATAAAGCTTGACAACCTTGATAGAAAAGCAGGCTCGTAATCCTGCACTTTTGATTGGCCTGTGGATAGCGAGCTGGGATTGGTCCTTACAGAGCAACCTGATTGGCTATTAGCGGAACATCTCTCATTGGGTACAATTTAAACGTTTTAACGTAAGTCATTGGGTAATGGGACAGCAGCCAGCCCTATAAAAGAGCTGCTGCTGCCCAGGGTTTTTGCTCTGTTCCTGATCGTTAATAAAGAGTTGAAGTTCACTGTTCACTGCCTCGTTTCCGTTCCTTGCGCCCATGCCCAGAACATAACACTGGCGACGAAGGTGGGATGCGGAGACATCAGAGCTGACTGAACACTTACAGAGCAACAAACAGAGCACATGGCTGAAGGAGCACCTACAACGGCAAGATGTCCAGCGGTGCCATACCACCCGCTCCATTTGACCCGGCTAACGAAAACTGGGACTCGTATATGGACAGGTTCCAGATGTTCCTGGAGACCAACAACTTAAAGGACGCTACGACTGGCAAAAAACGAGCAGTGTTCCTGACCCATTGCGGACCTGCCATCTTTAAGATGGCAAAAGCACTCGCAAAACCGGCTGAGGTGAAAACGATGGATTGGGACACCCTCGCGCCCCTTCTATGGGCCCACTATGCACCCGCTGTGCCAACGCTTGTCCGGAGACACGAGTTTTACCAGAGGGACCAACGGAAAAGCGAAAGCCTTGCAGACTCCATCGCTGACCTCCGGAACTTGGGTGGCCTCTGTGGGTTTTCAAACCTCGAGGAAGCCTTACGAGACCGCATAGTTCTGGGATTAGATGACCACACAACGCAGAGCAAAATCATGGCCAAAGGGGACATTGATCTTGCAGATGCCATCGCAGACGCTACTGCAGCAGAAGCAACCAGGAAGTCGGCCGCTCGAATGCGCCGCACCAACGCACCGCTCCGTCAACTCGCAAATGATACTTCACCTCGTCCAGAGAGGCACTCAACAATGGCGCACCATGAGGACCTAGAATCCCCATCAGAAAGTGATGAGGAAGAGGTCAACCGACTCCGGTCAGAATGAGACCAACGAAACCAATGATTCCCGCGTCAATGCGCGGGTTGTGGGGCAAACCACCCACGATCTGATTGCAAATTCCTTGACGCACTCTTCCATTCCTGTGGAAAGAGAGGCCACATCGCAAAGGTCTGTAGAAGCAAGCAAGGTTCCAGCCCAATTCAGAAGGAAAATAACTACCGCCAGTCTACAGGAAATCCTCCTGTGAGCCGAGATCGCCAGAACCACCAATGGAACAACCACTACTACAAAAATAAAGCACTTACCGCCTCAACTAGACGGGAAGAAACACACCAGACTATCACCATCGGTCACTCATCATACCTAGATGCGAGAAAGATCTGAGTAAGGGTCACCATTGAGAACCAACCTTGCATAATGGAAGTCGACTCAGGATCGTCTCTCTCAATGGTATCCTGGAAGACCCTCCAACAACTAATTCCGGCCATCCGTCGTCAGGATCTCAGCCCCCAAAGAATCATACTCAAAGATTACCAGGGCAACAGAATCCCAGTCGTCGGCTCCAGCCAAGTCCAAGTCTCCTTCAAAAATCATACCGCATCACTACCGCTGACCGTCGTCGATCGTGACCGGCCTAGTTTGTTAGGCCTACAATGGTTCGCCCCGCTCGGGATCGAGGTAGCCGGCGTTCACCAAGCCGAGAGCGACGACTGGGAGGAGTCTCTCGTCCAAGAATTCCAGGACGTTTTTTCAGAAGAGCTAGGCAAGTACAAGGGGACCCCAATATCATTTAGCCTCAATCCTGAAATAGCTCCCATCCGCCTTAAGCCTCGTCGGGTGCCTTTTGCACTCAAACCAAAGATCGACGAGCAGCTCGATAAATTAATAGCCCAGGGTGTTTTAGAACCAACCGACCACGCCCGTTGGGAAACCCCAATAGTAACACCCATCAAACCGGATGGGTCGTTGAGGATTTGTGGGGATTATCGGGCCACCCTGAACCACACACTTCAGCAGAGCGCTTACCCGGTGCCGGTGGTTCAACATCTTCTCCACTCCCTGGGTGGCGGGAAAATATTCGCAAAATTGGATTTAGCGCAGGCATACCAACAGTTACCCGTAGATGCGGAAACTGCGGAAGCACAAACTATCGTTACGCACAGAAGCGCCTTTAAGTGCAATAGACTCCAATTCGGAGTGAGCGTAGCCCCGGGAATTTTTCAAAGTCTGATGGAGAGACTTTTACAAGGCATAAAAGGAGTCGTGCCATATTTTTATGATGTGTTAATTGCCGCCCCGAATAGGGAAGTTTTAGAAAGGCGTCTCAGAATGGTTCTCCAGAAATTCAAAGACTCTGGCCTCAAGGTTAAAAAAAATAAATGTCAACTGTGTACCGAGAGGGTGGAATTCCTTGGATACCTTTTTGATAGTCAAGGAATCCATCCCTCTGATAACAAGCTAAAAGCAATTAAAAACACCCCAACACCTAAGAATAGAACAGACCTCCAAGCCTTTCTGGGGCTCATTAACTTTTACAACATCTTCTTGCCCCAGAAGGCGACCATAGCTGAGCCCCTACACAGACTTCTCGACAAAAGAGCAACCTGGGTCTGGGGACATCGAGAGGAATGCGCTTTCCGACAAGTGAAAGACTTACTAACCTCCGACGCTGTATTGATGCAGTATAACGAGACTTTACCTTTGACTATTACATGCGACACTTCACCGTTTGGAGTAGGAGCAGTTTTAAGTCATGTATTACCAAACGGAAATGAAGCACCTATTGCGTTTTTCTCACGTGCATTATCAAGGGCCGAAAGGAACTATAGCCAACTCGATAAAGAGGCTCTTGCTGTTGTATCGTCTGTAAAGCGTTTTCATGAATACGTGTATGGACGACCATTTACTATAATTACGGATCACAAGCCATTGCTTGGTATTATAGCGGGAGACAAACCAACCCCCTATATATTATCGCCAAGAATGACTCGCTGGTCAGAGTTCCTAGCTGCCTACAATTATCTACTGCAACATCGCCCAGGGAAAGCCATTCCCCACGCTGACGCTTTAAGCCGTTCCCCACTTCCGGAAGCCGTCGACGACCCAGCTCCAACCCTCACGACACTCCAAATTGAAACGCTGCACTCGCCGCCGCTAACGGCGAGAGACATCGCCCTCCAGACTAAACGGGATCCTGTCCTAGCACGAGTTCTCAGCTGGGTCGAACGAGGGTGGCCACTCGACCAACTCCACGACAACTTCGCGCCGTTCAAAAACCGGCAGACAGAACCTTTCTCTCAGAAGGGCTGCATTCTCTGGGGAGATCGTCCCAGAGAGGCTACAACAGACAGTTTTAGAAGTACTGCACGATGGACATCCGGGCATTGTGCACATGAAGGCGTTCACACGGAGCTACGCGTGGTGGCCGGGCATCGACAAACAGATCGAAGCCTGGGTAACCACGTGTCGGAAGTGCCAAGACGTCAGCAACGCCCCACCTAAAGCGACGCCAACCGAGTGGGAAACCCCTTGGGGTCCATGGTCCCGCATCCACATTGATTTTGCGGGACCCACCAAAGGACACACTTTTCTACTAACAGTAGATGCCTATTCCAACTGGCTAGAAATACATAAAATGAAGACAACCACAACTGAGTCAGTCATTAACAAACTGAACAAATTGTTCGCAATGCATGGGTTACCAGACGTTTTAGTTTCTGATAACGGGCCCCAGTTCACTGCCCTGGCATTTGAACAGTACCTAGCAGACCGGGGCATCCGCCATGCGCTAACCTCGCCGGCGCACCCTGCGGCCAACGGACGGGCGGAGCGAATGGCCCAATTCATCAAAAAAACACTACAAAAACTGGATTCTGGAGACATCGACGACAAGCTGAAATGAATCCTGCTTCTTCAACACATCACCCCACACAGCGTCACGAATAAAACGTCTGCCGAACTGTTAATGGGACGGAGACTTCGCTCCCACCTCGACCGTCTACATCCTTCTTATTCACCAGAAAAACCCTTCGGGTCTAGCGGGAAGTGCCGCGAATTCAAGGTAGGCGATTTGGTGTTTGCTAAGAACTTCTCCGGCGACCCATTGTGGGTCCCTGCAACCATTACCCAACCCACCGGCCCCAGATCCTACTGCCTACAGACTAATGACGGGAGACTTTGGAAACGCCATATAGATCAGCTTCGCTCCAGATTGCCACCCATTTCCCGCGACTCCCCTTATTCGCAAACTGAGGGGGGAGGGGATATCGAGGGAACCGAAAATGAAATAGATAATGATGTAATCAGGGAAACCCAGCAACCAACCCAAAGAAGCGCGCCAACTGAAGAAGAATCAGGAAGCGGGGTAGCTTCGCTGCGGGGAAATACCACGAGACAGGCAAGCCCACGGAACCTGGAAGTAACCCTTGGGGACTGGGATAACAACAATGGCAGCCGCGCCGAGTCCTCCCGCACCGAAACGGAACCACCCGTACCAGAAAAACTTAGAAGCGTTCCACCGGAATCAGACTGCAGACAGGAACCGGTGGAACAGCGAAAATCAAACAGGCAGGTGAAACGACCTGCATATCTACGCGATTATATCACCACATCCCTCAAACGGAACCTAGGGGGGAGGGGTGTTATGAACTAACATAAACGTATTTTAATAAAGCTTGACAACCTTGATAGAAAAGCAGGCTCGTAATCCTGCACTTTTGATTGGCCCGTGGATAGCGAGCTGGGATTGGTCCTTACGGAGCAACCTGATTGGCTATTAGCGGAACGTCTCTCATTGGGTACAATTTAAACGTTTTAACGTAAGTCATTGGGTAATGGGACAGCAGCCAGCCCTATAAAAGAGCTGCTGCTGCCCAGGGTTTTTGCTCTGTTCCTGATCGTTAATAAAGAGTTGAAGTTCACTGTTCACTGCCTCGTCTCCGTTCCTTGCACCCATGCCCAGAAAATAACATTGGTGATACTAAATACCCCAACGGAACAATAGTAATAGCACTTAGACTTGTATATCGCTTCACAATGCTTTACAACCCACTCTAAGCAATTAACAGTGTCAGCATATTGCGCTCAACAATCTGGGCCCTCATTTAACTAACCTCGGAAGAATGGGAGTCAACCTTGAGCTGGTCAGAATCAAACTGTGGGCAGTTGGCAGAATTAGCCTGCAATACTGCATTCTAACCCCTGCACCACCATGGCTCAAGTTTGAAAATAGCCAATATTTAATAATGATGATAGACAGAAACAGAGTGGGTGCCTCTTGGAAGCCAAGTGGTTCCATTTCTGATTTTAAATCCTTATTCCTACACTCACAGCCCCAATTCAGCAGCACAATGTCATGTAGCTTTTGAAGTTGAAGGAGTTTATGGGTGAAAAGGAGTCTAATTTATTGAAAAGAAGGACTAGGGGTGACATGATGGCAGTGTTTTGGTATCTCAGGGGCTGCCACAAAGAAGAGGAAGTCAAGCTATTCTTCAAAGCACCTGAAGGCAGGACAAGAAGCAATGGGTGGAAACTAATCAAGGAGAGAAGCAACCTCTAGAACTAAGGAAAAATTTTCTGACAGTGAGAACAATTAATCACTGTTTGCCTCCAGAAGTTGTGGGTGCTTCAGGAGTAAGGCTGCAAGGTAATGTCCCCTCCTTCAAGAAGATAAAAGCCAGCTGTAAAGCGAACGTTCTTTGCAGGAAGCAAAGACGTTTTGAAACTCAGCCTTGTGGACATTCCAGTATCTTAATTTGGTATGTGAAGACTCTTGTGTTGTGAAATGTTTCTTATCTGTGATTCTTGGCAGTCTCGTACAGTTTTGGCAAGGTTTGTGCTTATCAAAGTTAATTACTTTGCAGAAGCCTTTTAACTGGGGATTCGTAAGACTCATTAAAAGTCTTTGGTTATTGTTTGTCTTATTGGAAAAGGGTTTTGGTCAGAACAATGTGATGGACTGGTGGGTGCAGGGGATGGGTTTGTGAATTTCAATTGGGAAGGGAAAACCCAGAACTCTCGGATTCAAGTTTTCCCAGATCTGCCAGTATGACTTCTTTAATCTATTCTTACTTGGATGAACTTAGTTTCTGAGTGCTGAATGAACGCTGACACAAGGTTTTTTAGAAGTGGTTTTTTGCCCTTGCTTACTTCCTAGGGCTGAGAAAGAATGACTGGCTCAAGGTCACCCAACTGGCTTTGCACCTAAGGCAGATCTAGAACTCACGGTCTCCTGGTTTCCAAGTCTTAACCACCAGACCAAACTGGCTCTCTCTCACATTCAGAATTAAGCAAGATGATTTATTAGTAAGAGTTTGTCAACTTTGCTTTCTCGATGAACTGAAGCAATGTGAGCGAGACAGTTTTGAAATTAACATTTGGAACCAGTCTTTCTTTCTTCAAGTACACCTTTCTCTCACCCCTTTGGTACAGGGAATCCTCGATTTACAACCATTCGTTTAGTGACCGTTCAAAGCTTACAGTGGTGCTGCAAAAAGGGATCTATGACCATCATTCACACTTAGGACCATTGCAGCATCCCCCATGGCCATGGTGATCAAAATTCAGACGCTTAGCAACTGGTTCATATTTACGACAGTTGCAGGGTCCCAGGATCACATGATCCCCTTTTGTGACCTTCTGATAAGCAAACTCAATGGGGAAGCCAGATTCGCTTAATCACCGTGTGTTATATGAAGATCAGTTAGCAGAATTTTGCAATCGTGATTGTGTTAAGCCATGTTATTCTTTCTTGGTTTATCCAGAATACTCATTTGAAAATTATATGGAGAGAAATCTGTGCAGGACAGATTGTAAGATGCGTTTGTCTAGTTTACCTGCCATTTCTGGCTTCCTGAGCACTAACAGGGATCTTTTGAAACCCACCAACCTTTTTGTCTTCTCCTCTTCCAGAACTGGAGTGGAGCAGCTGCTTATTGTTATTATGGTTGTTCATAAACTAAGCCAGATGTTTAGACTGGACTTGGCATTTTTATCCACTTATCAAGCCTTCCCAATATACTAGCTTCAATGCATCTTCTTCACTGTCCTTTTGTCATGTCACTGTTGGAATCTGACTCAGAGGAGGAAGCCAAACAGCTGACAGGAGTGGGAGTGTGGCTCCATTGGCTGTGGAGGAGGCTGGGGAAGAGCAAAGCCTGGCTGGGCAAAGCAGGGAAGAGATAGAACAAGGGAGAGGGAGTTCAGAGGATGAACCAGGCCCACCCCCTCTTCATCCTAGGGCACACTGGGAGGAACAGAGAAGGGAGCAATGTGGGTTGCGTGGCTTATGGGGGAGGAAAGGGCCCTGATTCCCTTCCTTAGCCACAGCTGGGAAGACAGTTGATAAGAAAGGCAGGCTGCGGACAGCAGGCTATTGGGAGCAAACGTGACTTTTTCTTGTATCGTCATGGCTTATCTGTGTTCCTGGCGTCTTCCCAACTGTGTGGTTTTTGCCATGCTTTCAAGTTTGAAATTCCTGCTCCTGCCCTGCCAAACTAATTACTGCAGCTTGGTTTGTTTGGATTTTAAGTTACAGTTTGTGTGTACCTTGTTTTGGACTGAATTTTCTACAGTCAAAGGCTGTTCCTGGGAGAGTTTTTCTCCAGCCCGAAGGTAACCTGGACATTGGGAGCAAAGTTGGAGATAATAAAGGGACTCTTATTGCTTATCTGACTGTGTTGCCTTTATGCCACACCCTGGGTCATCACACCTTTGGATATTCTTCCAATGACCTTCTTTCGTCTTTGACTGTCTGGTGTACTTGCATCTACCTATTTTCCTTGGTAAGTAGCATCTGTCAACATTCCTGCATGGATGAAGAGCAGGAATCATTGCTGTTATTTTTCTGGTCTTCCTATCCAGAGCTTTTAGTTCTGCTTGACTCCAGCCTGCTATTCCAGCTGTGTTTCTAAGGACTGAAATTGCCCAGGTGTTAATTGACTTGATGCTATTTCCTCCACTGAGTTTGGACTTCAATATGATCTTCACTCTCTTGATGCATTTACTTCTGACTTGTTCTTGACTTGAGCATGTTTGATATTGTTAGCTTGAAGGATGCCCTGGTATTTCTAATGATCATCTCCCTCCAGACCTTGATTGGTGTGGTGGCCTAGAGGTAGAGCTCTTGCCTCACAATCAGGAGGCTGTGAGTTCGATCCTAGGTAGAGGCAGATATTTCTCTCCCTGAGCACAATGAGAATATATCTCCGCATTGATGACAGGAAGGGCATCTGGCCATTAAATACTCAGCTCCATTCAGTTGCCCAGACTCCACCCTGCAAAGGATTATGGGGTCATTATAAGATGATGATCTCCATCCAAACCTTGATGCTGTCTCCATAGGGCATCTTGAGTCCTTCAGTTTTCACCATTTCCCCCCTGTTGATAGTAAAGGTAGCAATGCATCAGGAGTCCAGGCAGTTCAGACGAGTACAGGTAATCCTCAACATATGACCACAATTGAACCCAAAATATCTGTTGCTAAGCGAGATCTTTGTTCAGTGAGTTTTACCCCATTGTGTCCTTTCTTGCCACAGTTGTTAAGTGAATCGCAGCAGTTGTTAAGTTACTAAGACAGCTGTTCAGTGAATCTGGTTTCTCCATTGTTTTGGCTTGTCAGAAGGTCATAAAAGGGGATCTCATGACCTTCTGGGACATTGTCACCATCATAAATATGAACCAATTGCCAAGCATCTGAATTTTGATCATGTGTCCATGGGAATGTTGCAAGGAATGAAGGCAAATACATATGTCCCATGTTGACCCTTACAACCGTAATGCTGCAATGGTCATAAGTGGGAAAAACGGTTGTAAGTCCCTTTTTTCAGTGCCATTGTAATTTTGAACGATCACTAAATAAACTGTTGTAAGTCGAGGACTACCTGTATATAGGTTTATTGTATGCTAAAGCTTTCTACAAGAATTCGAACTACTAATGGTGAAAGCAAGTTGGCGGTAGATAAGAGTCAACAGAATTCAAGGGGGGGGGTGAACTTAGATCTGTTGGGCACAAAGACTGTTGGGCACAAAGACTCAAGACTGATGATGCATTTGAGACTTCCCACCAATTCAGCCTGGTCACCTCCTACCAGCACATTTATCCAGTCCAAACTCCATTGCTATGTCTTATGTTGGAAGGAAATAGCCATCTGGTTCAGTTCCAAGAGGGAAGAAAGACACTGGAAACATGGAGACTGATTGGAAAGATGGTGTAATGATGAAGCAGAACCACATGGGTTTGAGGTCTTGGGCAGCTGACCACATGGAGTGGAGAGTGAGGGTTATTTATACCCTCTCTTGGGCCTTGCCCTTGAGCTTCCTGTTCCTGTACAAGAAAATTATTCTATTGGCTGTACTCAGATTCCCATGGGGCCATGAAGGGGTTATGTTTGTCTGTATCAAGTTTGGTTGAAGCCTGGAGGATGATGCAATGTCCCCAGGTGATTTTGTAATGCAGTGAGCCCTGCTGCTAGATAATCCTATTATGTCCTGGAGGGTCATGTCTTAATCCCATCACTCTGGAGCTGGAGGTCTTTTGTCTTGTCGATAGGCTGGCTCAGTCCTTCTCAATGGGCACCAAATACCTGCTGGGGGCAGGGAGCTGCTTTCTGCCTTTAAAAACCTGTTTCTCCTTTTCTCATCCAGTGAAATATAATATTCTGCCTTGTTAATATTTCTCAAAATATTTCATTCTTCTAGGAGGGGTGACTTCCCTCAGCTGTATACATGGATAGTGTTGAGCCACCATTATTGTTAGCGTTGTTTGATATTGATAAATTGATAGGCCACCTGACTCCCAATGAATGCAGAAGGATGACCTCCAAGTCCAGAGGACTTTAAGGAAGTCCTCTTGAAGTGGCCCCCTGATAAACCGTGGTATCTGGAAAAATGAGCAAAACAGGTGCACAGATGGCCACTTTCTCTGCTCCCATTCTGCTGAGAACGTATCTCTATTTAAATCACAGCGATTATTCCTAAATTGGCATTATAGATGTTAATCAGCACGTGCTCTTTTCAGTAAACCTCGTGGTCATCGTTTGTCCTCTTGGCTGGGTGATGCCTTTTCTGCTTGTGAGTCATAAGCCGGCCTCTCTCCTCTCCCTCTTCCAGGCCTCACATCTTTCTGATCGTCACACCTCCAAACTTGGCGTCCTCCTGAGGAACATCACCGCTGCCATCTGAGTTCTTAGACAGCATTAGGGGTGGCTGATCGAAGCGCCGTGACACACCCTTCCCAAGCTGGTGTCCTCTGTGTGCGTAAGGGGTTACCAAATCCATAAACCCACTCCACCATAGCTAACCCATCTGGAGGGCATCTGGTTGAAGGAGGCTGCCGAACGCCGCCGAGCTAGGAAACGATGCCAGAAAATAATTGACCGGTTTTCCTTTCCATTTCCCTCCTTCTCTGTCTCTTGAAAGAACGGCCTCGTTATGACTCATCCGTACAAATTCAGACACAAGACGCAATTATGACTTTTGGGAACGTCGGCTTCATGGCCAGGCTTGATGGACAGCAGAGAAAGCCTGCTGATCTATGGCAGCAGACAACGTCTCCCTAGCCATGTTATGCACGAGCCTGCTGGCCAGGGGAGCCGGCTGATTTTAATTTCTGCCCGTTGAAATGTATTTATTGTTTGATGGCCTGCTGGATTATGAGGCTGTGGACTTGTCAAACGCAGTTGCCAGATTTTCCACACACCCCATCCCAGGTGGAGAATGTGATAAACAGCCTGGCATCACTTCACATGGAATGACCAATGTAGAATAATATATTTTTAATGGGCAGAATGTTTAATAAACATCTATTCTCCTGTTACTCTAACATTGCCTTTAGAAAAAAAAGGAAAGAAAAGGAAGAAGGGGATTGCCTTGAGCCATGTAGCTATCCAGCTGATGGTTTTATAACACAATTTTCTCTCCATCATTAGAGGTTATGACTGTCATTCCAGCTGCTCTTGTTGTAAGAGGGTAGCCCTACTTTGGAAAAAAAAAAAACCAGCATGATATGGAAATAAAAAAATGGGTTAGTTGCGCATAGGGCTTTCCAGGATTCAGTCCTAGAAGTTGTAGTACACTTGGGCATGTGCAGAGGGCCTATTTCACATGTTTTCATCTCTACATTTAAGAACGGTTCATGTCAAAAAGTTGATTTGCAGAGGTTTGAGATCTAACACAACAGTTGCGGAAATGTTCTGCATTTCTCAGAAAAGGAGCCAACCATGTATTTAAGATTCATGATCTCCCCAACAGAGATTAGATAAAAATAATCATTTGCTTCCATTACCTTGCAACTTGGTGTATTATAGATTGAAATGATGACATTAGCATCTGCTTTCCGTATTCCTAAAGACATATTTGACAAGTTCTGAAGGAATTCTCATAGATTGTATGGGGAATATCTCAGATGCTGTGTGAGGGAGGGAGGGACATTTTGGTTGATACAGCATTTAAAATCCAAAGTCCACATTTGATCCTAACTTTGCTGATACTATTCTTTACAGACTAGGATATACAGAATGCAGAATAATAGAGTTGGAAGGGACCTTGGAGGTCTTCTAGTCCAACCCCCTCTTCAAGCAGGGGACCCTATATTATCCTGAACAAATATCTGTCCAATCTCTTCTGAAAAACCTCCAATGATGGTTTTGCCTCCAACTTCTGGAGGTAAGCTGCTCCACTGATTAACTGTTGTCACTGACAGGAAATTTCTCCTTTTCTAGGTTGGCTCTCTCCTTGATTAATTTCCATCCATTGCTTCTTGTCCTGTCTTCAGGTGCTTTGGAGAATAGATTAACCCCCTCTTCCTAGTGGCAGCCCCTCAAATCTTGGAAAACTGCTATTTCTGCTCTAAACATTGTCCTGCAAACTAACATTCTATTTTTGCATCCAATCAAGTAAGAGGAATGGGTAATGTATGACATATTCCTGATGCTTGAAAGCAAAAATCCAGGCATTCCCTATGTTCTGCATATTATTCCCCGGATGGTATAAAGCAGATAGAGTAACTCCACAAAACATCCATAACAAAGTCTTTTTTATTGGTACATCAGATATCCTCATAGCTCACATTTGTGACGAAGTTCTTCTTAACGTCCAATCCTTTGCATATCTGTCTTGTAGTGTAGAAAGATAAAAAGGTCTCAACCCCATGATGATTGAAGCATGGTATGGTATGGTGGTTACAGGCAAGAGTGAGGGAGCCTCCCACAACCCAACAAGGGTCAATATAGTGACCAATCAGGATTACAGATGTGGTCACGTGACATGGACTACATTTTCCAGGATACCTTTAACTACATTTACCATGATGCATTCCCTTAAGGGGACAGCTCACAATTCCTAAGTAACTATCCCAAATCCCATTAACTCTAAACTGTCTGGACAGCACACCCTAACACCTTTTCTGACTGTGACACCTGAGAAAACTTAAATCTGCTATCTGAAGAGAGAGGAAGGATTGAAGATATACCAGTTCTGTCCTAATAATACCTCAAGGGATGAACACACACAATACTCCTTCCTCTTCCTGTTTTCTCCCCATAAAAGAACCCTGTGAAGTGGATTGGCCTGAGAGAGAAGGACTGGCCCAAAATCACCTAGTTGGCTTTCACACCTTAGGCAGGCAGGCAGGGAAGGAGGAAGGAACGAAGGAGGAAGAAAGGAGGGAGGGAGGGAGGGAGGGAGGGAGGAAGGAAGGAAGGAAGGAAGGAAGGAAGGAAATGAACATGCAGAAGGAATACGTGAGATAACTCTAACAATCCTTCTAGGTCCTCTTCAAAATATCGTTGTAGAATTGGGGAACTGAACCTGTGGTGAGACAGAAATGCTCCTGTTACCTCGTCAGTGGATGAGTTTTAAAGCCACAAATGCTTCCTTCACCAAAAGGCTGTAGAGCCCAAAATACTATTGGTAAGGCTTCTTATAAAAACAGAACAGGATGGAAGACACTTTGTGCCAGGGGGTGAAACAACAGTGGTGGAGTGACATCTGGTGGAAGTTGGAAGGGTAGGATTTTTCAGGCAACTTGATCCATAGGACTGTAAGAATCACCTAAGATCTGTTTCGAATACTAAACTCATGCTGATCTCCGTGATCAATTCAATGAACCGAACACTTGAATCACACTTTTGATTTAAAGAAAGATTCTTATTTGGAAGCCTCAGGTCAGTTAAAACACCACATCAGTTGTCCTGCCCCAGCTCCTATTCTTGTCTGGTCCTCTGTCTAATCCACACTTCTAAGCAGCAAGTAAAGTCCACACTTCTCTGAAGTACAGATACTCTTCGACTTACAACCATTTGTCTAGTGACCGAACACCACTGGAAAAAGTGACGTGACCATTTTCCACAGTAACGACTGTTGCACCATCCCCATGGTCACGTGATTAAAATTCAGACACTTGGCAACTGGCTCATATTTATGACACTTGTCCTATCCTGGGGTCAGGTGATCACATTTTCTGATCCTCTGAGAAGCAAAGTCAACAGGGCAGCCAGATTCACTTAAGACTTATATATCACTCTATAGCGCTTTAGAGCCACAGTGGCACAGAGGTTAGCATGCAGTCCTGCAGGCTACTTCTGCTGACTGCCAGCTGCCTGCAATTTGGCAGTTCAAATCCTACCATGCTCAAGGTTGACTCAGCCTTCTATCCTTCCGAGGTGGGTAAAATGGGGACTCGGATTGTCAGGGGCAACATGCTGACTCTGTAAACCACTTAGTGGGGGGCGGCTGTAAAGCACTGTGAAGTGGTATATAAGTCCAGGGGTGGGATTCAAAACTCCCAACAACTGGTTCTCTGCCCAGTTGCTGGGTGGGCATGGCCATGATGGGTGTGGCCTACCAGAACTTCTGGGAGGGCTGTTTTTCACCTTCCCCAGAGTCTGGAGGCTTCCCTCAGGCCTCTGGGAGGGCGAAAATGGCCTCCCCCTCGGCTCTGGAAGCCGGAAACAGGCCCATTTCCGGACTTCCGGAACTACCGGTTTGGCCTTTTTTTTGCCTTCCCCAAAGTCCAAAGCCTTCCCTTGGGCCTCTGAGAGAGTGAAAACGGCCTCCCCTGGGCTCCGGAGAGCCTCTGGAAGGTAGAAATGGGGCCATTTCCGGACTTCCGGAACTGCTGGTTCGGCCCATTTTTCACCCTCCCAGAGCCTCCAATTACCTACATCCAAAGCAGGGTGCGTGGAGACTCCCGAGAGATGCTGGGTGGGAGGGACCAGACAGTCGGTTCAACTACAGGTTCGGTGAACCAGATGTAAATTTAACATCCAGTTCGCCTGAACCGGCCCAAACCGGCTGAATCCCACCCCTATTGCTATTGTTATTGCTTTACAGCACTCTGTGAGCAGTTTACAGAGTCAGCCTATTTCCCTCAACAATCTGGGTCCTCAATTTATTCACCTCAGAAGGATGAAAAGCTGATTCAACATTGAACTGGTCGGGATTGGCTGTTGGCAGAGTTAACTGTTGTACTGCATTCTAATCACTGCACCACCACAGCTCTTCATGGTATCAGCAAGCAAAGGTACAATATGCAAAAAATATATACTTTCCAACTTTCATATTGAAAGGATCTAGATTGATCTGCACGGTAGATTGCTAGAAATATCTGAAAACTCCCTTTATGAGGCTGGAAACGAAAGAACAGTGGCATCAAATGATATTCCATGTCAGAATATAAAATCGGGTGGGTTACTCAGCACAGCTGGCAGCATAATTTCATTGCAATTTCTAATGCCACAACATCTGGCCCTTGGCAGCTGGATTTCCATCTTTTTAGTTCATTGTCCACATTTCGAGGGAGACATTTAAAAAGTTTTGCATTGCTTCCAATGAAAAATTGTCATATTTGCTCATCAACACAAATGGGAGATTTATTCATAGAAATCAGATTAACTGTTTGGTATTAGATTATGAGCATAGAAGCTTCTGCACTGATGAGACTGTTCTGGTCAGCCAGAAAAATACAAGTTTTCAGACAGGGAAGGAGTCCTACTCCATTAGTATATGAACTGATACTCCACAATCAGATTTCAAGAATAAGTCATTATATTTCTATAAGGTGTTTAGATAAGTTTTAATTGTGGCCCTACAGATCCTAAAGCAAAAATGGATGGGGTGACCTTCATTTCCTCACATCCAATTTCTAATCTTCTTTTGCTTTCTTAAAACTTATCAAAAACACGTTTAGGAGCAAACTTTATACAGGTAGACCTCGACTTACAATGATTCATTTAGTGACCATTACAATGGCACCAGTGATGGGATATTTAAAAATTTACTGCCATTCTGTGGGCGTGGCTTGGTGAGCATGGTGTTGCTTGGTGGGCTGGCTTGGTGGGCGTGGCAGGGGAGAGTTATTGCAAAATCTCCATTCCCTCCCTACTCCTGGGGGAAGGTTACTGCAAAATCCCATTCCCTCCCCACCCCACTAACCTGCTTTTCAGCTCCGTTCTCCTGTGCAGGGCAATCAAAGGAGACCCAACCGATCAGCTGGGACTCAGGAGGCAGAGAATAGGTGGGGGCAGGGCCAGTCAGAGGTGGTATTTGTTGGTTCTCCGAACTACTCAAAATTTCTGCTACCGGTTCTCCAAAACTGGTCAGAACCTGCTGAATAACACCTCTGAAAGTCTTAATGGCATTGAAAAAAGCGACTTACGACCACTGCCGTATCCCCATGGTCACCTGATAGAAATTCTGACACTTGGCAACTGGTTTATATTTACGATGGTTCCAGTGTTCCCCGGAGTCTCCTTTTGCGACCTTCTGTCAAGCAAAGTCAGTGGGGAAGCCAGACCCACTTAACAGCCTGTTTTTAACTTAACAACTGCAGTGATCCACTTAACAACTGTGGCAAGGAAGGGGTGTAAAATGGGGCAAAAAAACCTCACTTAACAAATGTGTCACTTAGCATCATACATTTTGGGCTTGATTGTGGCCGTAAGTCAAGGACTACCTGTAATGCATTTAGACCAATAGATCATGGATGTTGTTTTCTCTTCAAGATATTCAACAGGACAGGCAGTTACACTAAAAAAAAAAAAAAAAAAAGATAGCTGAAGGCCCTCACATTTAATACCCTCATTTGCTTTAGAATTGGATGAACAGTTGAAGGTAGAAGAGAAGGAAATAAGGGAGGCTCAAGGGAAATATTGGGCACCGAAAATAACTATTGCCAGTTCTGGATTTAAGTGACAGGTTATTAATTATATTTTCCCCTTCCTTCAGGTTTATATTGGATCATTACCCATCATTGTATTCTCCTGGTGACACAAACCCTCCGTGTAATGACAAGCTGGGCTGATGTATGACTCAAGTCAACCAATGAATATGAGGAATAAAAGTTTAAAATTTATATTGAACTATGACTTAAAAGAAAATTTCTATAAGATGATGATGTATCATTGGTATTTAACTCCAGATAAGTTGTCAAGAATGTATAAAGGCATTTCAAATGAATGTTGGAAATGTGAATGTAAAGAAGGGACTTTTTATCATTTATGGTGGACGTGTGATAAAGCAAAGAAATATTAGAGTAGGATACATATCTTAATACAGAAGTTTCTTAAAGTGTATATAACAAGAAAACCAGAGACTTTTGTGCGGGGGGGTGTTAATGGGAAAAGGCCTTGAAAAAAAATTCATATCTTTTATATACGTTGATGGCAGCAAGATTACTTTTTGCACAGAAATAGAAGGTCACCACAATCCCCACAATGGACCAACAGCTGCAAAAATTGATGGGAATTAGCAGAGGTGACTAAATTGACTGATTAAAAAATATGAATACTTTTATTTCTACTTGGAAACCACTTCTGAACTTTGTGCTTGAGGTGGAGAAAAAAAATGAAACTGATTTTGAGTTTTACCGATTAAATGGTTATAGAAATGGCTAGTTTATACTATTATGGAAAAGTAAGAAGTTGATGTTTGATGTTAATGCACTGAAGGGAGTCGGAAGTCAGTCCCTTTTCTTTCTTTTTTTCCCTTCTTTTCCTCACTTTTCCCTTCCCTATTTCCCTATTTGCTTTTGTATTTTCTTTGTATGCTATCCCAAAGGTGCTTTTTTCAAGAGGCAACTGGGCTTTCTGGTTTTTTCTTTTGAAGATGTTTCGCTTCCCATCCAAGAAGCTTCTTCAGCTCTGACTGGATGGTGGGGAATGATTCAGTCGGAGCTGAAGAAGCTTCTTGGATGAGAAGCGAAACACCTTCAAAAGAAAAAACCAGAAAGCCCAGTTGCCTCTTGAAAAAAGCACCTTTAGCACAGCCATGACCTGGAAGTCTGAGAATTTCCAGACTTTGTATGCTATATTATAAACGAAGAAAAACTGTTTAACCAAAACAACAACCACCAGTGAATGTCTGAATCGAAGTCCCCGCATCCCATTCATCCCCCTACACAGCCAGGGGTAAGCATCCCAACTTGATAGACTTAATTTCTTCCATTCCTCTTCAATTCAATTTCAATATATATATTTTTTTAAATAAAATCATTTAAAATCGGTCCACAGCAAAAACCCATCTTTCTGCCCCGGCTCCTCCCCCCCACCCTTCCGCGCGCTTCATTCTGTTTATGTCGTGCCCTTCGGCCACGCCCCCTGCACGTGCCCCGTGGGCGAGTAAGTAAGGGATGTGGGGAGGGGGAAGAGTCGCGATTTCCTATTGGTGCGCAGTGCCGGCTTCTCGCCGTGACGTCAACCCTGCGCGACCGTCGCGAGGCTCTCCAGCATCATCCGAGCGGGCCTAGGCGACCGGCGTCGTGAGGGAGCTAAGCAATGGCCGCTTAGGACCATTGGAGGCGGAGGTGGCTGTTTTCTGAGCGATGAAGAGGAGGAGAAAGACGGAAGGGAGCCTCTTCGGCCGCCAGGATGCTTGAAGGGCTGAGGAGGCTTCAGCTGCTCCGGTGGCGGCAGCAGCGGCGACCGGGGTGAGCGAGATCCATGACCGCCGCTTGCGTGGTCGGGGCTCTCAGCCTATTGGTGCCCTGAAGGGCCGGCCGAGGGAGCTGAGGCCGTGGCCCCTGGGCTCGTTTTCTCTGGGCGCGGGTCATCCTAGCCTGGTTTGGCTTCTGGGTCCTTCCGCGGGAGGGCGGCAGTTTTCACCAAGCAGTAGTAGTACTTTATTGTCATTGCACCTCGTGCAACGAAGTTAAATGCCATCTTACATAAGAAAACTATAAAAAATAAAATAAAAACATACATCCTTCACATTCTATGTGATTGAATTAAAAACCCCTGAGATTGCTTTAAGATTGCACTATGCAGTAGAAAATAGAGCTACTGCCCTGGGATAGGAGCTGTTTTTCAGCCTATTTGTGCTTGTTTTAATTATCCTGTTCCGTCTGCCAGATGTTAATAGTTCAAAAAAAAAGGGGGGGGTGCCCAGGATGAGATGGATCTTTGAGAATGTTTTGAGCTTTCTTAAGGCAGCGGGAGCTCTAAAGCTCTTCCAAAGAGGGGAGAGGGCAACCCATGATCCTCTGGGCAATGACGTTAACCCTCTGGAGCGCTTTCCTATCTGCCCGTGTGCAATTGGCAAACCATACAGAGGTGCATTTCATAAGCTAAAGTGCTCTGGGACTTCAGGCTAAAGACAGACAGGCACCTGCCACATAATAGCCCAGGCTTAACAACTGCATATAAGAAAGATGAAAAGAAAAGCCTGGATGATGGATGTGGCAGCACCTGGAGAGAGAGAGAGCAGAACAGGTAGTCCTCCACTTATGACCACAATTGAGCTCCCAATTTCTGTTGTTCAGTAAGACATTTGTTTTGTCCCCTTTTATGGCCTTTCTTGCTACAGTTGTTAAGTGAATCACTGCAGTTGTGTAAGTTAGTTAGTATAAGTTAATATAAGTTAGTAACCCCAATTTGGCTTCCCCCATTGACTTTGCTTGTCGCAAAAAAGGATCACTAAATCTTGGGTCACAGCAATGGTCATAAATATGAGTCAGTTGCCAAGCATTTGAATTTTGATCACATGAATCATGGGGATGCTGTAAAGGTCATAAGTCACTAAAGGAACTGTTGTAAGTTGAGGACTACTTGTAGAAGAAAGAGCTGGAGAAGTGAACAAAATGCAAAGAGCTGCAAATAGAAATAGGGCTGCTGTGGCAAAAGCAAGCCAAGGTAATACGTATAGTGCTTCACATCTGCCCACCCCAGGTCTTTGGGAAGGGCTCGATAGGCAGGCAAAAATGCCATATCTGGTCTGAACATCTGGCTGACTGTGCAACAGACCAATAATAATAACAAGGTTCTTCTGTGTGAAAACGTCTGGCAGCCTCTCTCCCACTGTTTGAAGTTGCCTGGGAGGTATACACATATAAATCATGATATTTAAATGTAAACCTTTTTAATAATAATTAATTTTATACATTTAGATAATATATACATTTTAATAATTAAATGTATATACCACCCAACTTCCAGAAGATTTCAGAGAGGCAGCTGGAGGTTTTCACACAGGACTTTAATTAAAAATATCAAAAAGGATTTTTGGAAGGTTTTAGAAAATGAGCTGGCTAATATCTTATGGGACTTGATCATAATATGCCTGATTTAAGTTACTGGAAAAAAAGTTTATAGAGTATAAAACATGGCAAGAAACATGAAAAAATCGTGGAGAAAACCAGCCTAGATGGGAACTAGGGAAAAGAAGAAACTTAGGGTTTATTGGTAATCAGATGTTAATCAGATTTAGAAACTACCCATCTCTGTCTCTCCCTCTGTGTACAGGTAGTCCTCAGCTTATGACACAATTAACCCCAAAATTTCTGTTGCTAAGCAACTGTTTTGCCCCATTTTATGAATTTGCTGCAGTGGTTACATATGAATCATCACAATTATAAAGTTAGTAATAATTGTTAAGTGAATCTGTCTTCCCCATTGACTTTGCTTGTCAGAAGGTTGCAAAAGATGATCCCATGACCCAGGGACACTGCAACCATCGCAAATTCCAAGGGTCTGAAGTTTGATCATGTGACCACAGAGAATCTGTCATAAGTCACTTTTTTCGGTGCTGTTGTAACTTTGAATGGTCGCTAAATGGTTGGTTGTAAGTCGAGGGCTACCTGTATTCCTTGTATGCAGAGCACAACTTTTAAGACTGTTGTAATAACAGGGAGAGGTTTCTGGGAGGGCTGCCTTTAGGCCTGTTTCTTTAGTCAAAATACTGCTGACAAAGCTTTTTTTAAGAGGAAAGAATATTAAACAGGTCTGTCTTTATCAGTCCAGGTACTTCTTGCTCTACGTTGTTAATCATTAGTCTTAAAAGTGTCTGCTGTTGCTAAAATACTTTTTTGCTGGTGCTGTTGCATTTTCAGAATGTGAGTTGTGTTTTTCCTATATAGAAAAATGCAAATTGTTTTGTGACAAGTGAATGGGAGGAAAACTTGGATGTTCCATATCTGTCCTATTTTAGACCTTAAATCTCTGAATATGTTGTCTTCGTATTTTTCAGATAACTTATAACAGAAGTCAAAAGCCTTGTGTATTGCTACATGTTTACTCTTGCCTTGGTTGATGACTTGAAACACTACTAAAATGCACCAGAAGCTCTTGAAGAGCGCTCATTACATTGAGCTGGGAAGTTATCAGTATTGGCCTGTTCTTGTTCCTCGAGGGATTCGTTTATACACCTATGAACAGATTCCTGTGTTCCTTAAGGATAATCCTTACATCACTGACGGCTACAGAGCATACCTACCTTCTAGGCTGTGTTTAAAAAGGTTTGGAGTTGATCGAAATGGTTCAAAGTGAAATTAATCAACTAGCCTGGATTGAAGCAGTGCCTATATGAAAACAATGAAATGTTTTTATTTTGAAACTGCTTGGTTTATTTATATTTCTGTCCTGCTTTCTGCAAATTATAACCAAAGCGACTAATGAAGCAAGGTGCATTGACTTAATTTAAATGTTCTTTTCTCTGTGTGAAACACTACTTAATTCTGTCTTGCTGGTTATCCTTTGAAACTTTGAGGCACAAATTTCTTCTTGTCAGTCCCTTTTTCCGGAATCTAAACAGACAAACTCCACCGTGCAGTTTCTCAGGCCTAAGTGTATCCATACAACAGCAGAAGTAAATGGCTCTCCTAATAATCTATGAGCAGTGAGACTAATTTGCATGCGGTCCATTACTTTAGGGCTGGAATCCCTGATTAGATCGAGGCATTGCTATTGTCCAAAGCAAAAATATTAACAAAAAACAAAGTTACGGATTGTCACAGCAACCATTTTCATGCACATATGATGGCAATATAAATATTGCAAATGAGGGAAAAAAATCTGAATACAGAACAGGGAAATATTATGTGATCAATTTATTTCAATTTTGTATTTTTCCTGAGGAAATGCAGAGAATATATGCTGATTCAGGTTCAGCATAAAGTGCCCCTTTCAGGATAGATAGACAGACGGACAGACTCACTCACTTACTTACTCACTCACCGACGTAATACCAGTATTACTGACTAGCAGAGTTGAACCACATACCTATGCTGCTATTAGTCAAAATTATTTAAAACTAGTCAGACATTATTGTTTTTTATCTTTTTTCCCCCCAGTCTGTTCGTTTTGTCCAATGAGACAATCAATATCTGGAGTCATTTGCTGGGCTTCTTTCTCTTCTTCACTTTGGGCATATACGATATGACTTCTGTGTTGCCTTCTGCGAAAGCTTCCAGAGAAGATTTTGTTATTTGTTCTATTTGTCTTTTTTGCTTTCAGGTAAGTTCTTTTGCATATGGCTACCAAACTTTGCAAGGAATGGGTATATCAGAAGGACTGATACAGAATAGAGCTTGCATTCTCTTCCAAGGTGAGGCTTTTGCCTCATTTATTTTAATCAAAACATCGTGATAATTTACCGTCCTTTAATTGTAGATTTCATGGAACAATGTTATCATCTTATTCTGAAATCAAGGTAGCATCTCCAATTGATGGTCTCCCTTCCTAGTCTCAGTGCATTTCTATTTCATTAGGAATTTTACTAGCCTGTAGAATTAGTACATAGTAATAGAATTTTAGGGGAATCGCATAAATCCTAATTTGACTTGTTTTCAATTTTCCTGCTTAGTCCATTAGTATTTTCCTATAGTTGTTGCTAATTATTATTGTTAGCTTTCCTCTAGATCCCCTTATATTGGAAGGTAGTAGTGTAATAAATAAAAGTGTTTCCATCACTCTTCCTATTGTAAGCAGATTGAGTAAAGCCAGATATTTCTGCCATGCTTATTTTTTAGTTTCAACTAGAAACACACAAGCTCCTTAGACTGCTGCATGCTAAAATCTAAAAAAAAAAAAAACACCAATTCAATTGTATAAAATTAATGTGAATTTGTTTCAATGTTTTTGTAGGTCTGTATGCTTTGCTCAGTAGGATATCACCTCTTCTGCTGTCATCGCTCAGAAAAGACCAGTCGAAGATGGATGGCATTGGATTATGCAGGAATTTCGATTGGGATCCTAGGCTGTTACGTGTCAGGAGTTTTTTATGCATTTTACTGTAGTAATGTAAGTTTTGCACAATGCTAGCTGTTGTATACCTTAAATTCTGCTGGGGTTGTCTTCTCCCAAATAATTAAGTCTCTCAAATAATTAAGTACATCTAATTGTTCATTTATTCAGAATTCCAATCTGTAGTATAATTATATCCATGTGACCCTCAACTCCATCTTTTCAGATAAACAAAATATGAAAGTCAGTCTTTCTTAGCAGCAGGGACAGGAGTGTGTACAGCTAGTGCAGATTTTGAGAAAGCTATTTCAACAAACAGCAGCGTCTGAAATGGACTAGCTCGCTGTTGAATGATCAAAACTGGAATATAATCTGTTAAAATTGCAGAGAAGAACAACCAAGATGATTAGGGGACTGGAGGCTAAAACATAAGAATGGTTGCAGGAACTGGGCATGGCTAGTCTAGGGAAGAGAAGGACTAGGGGAGACATGATAGCAGTCTTCCAACACTTGAGGAGCTGCCACAGAGGAAGGGGTCAAGCTATTTTCCAAGGCACCCGAAGGCCAGACAAGGATTAATGGATGGGAACTGATCAAGGAGGGAAGCAACCTGGAAATGATAAATTTTCTGACAGTGAGAGCAACCAACCAATGGAACAGAAGTTGCCTTCGGAAGTCGTGGGAGCTTCACCACTGGAAGCTTTCAAGAAGAGATTCGACTGCCATTTGTCAGACATGGTGTAGGGCAGGGGTGGGCAAACTACGGCCCGCGGGCCACATCCGGCCCGTTGGTCTTTGTAATCCGGCCCGCCGAAGATTGGTACAGAATTACGGTTTGATGTGAATGATTGAATGATTGCATTCATTTGATTTTGACTTGTAATGACAGGCATTTCGACACCAGGTGGCGGCCCGTCTGTCAAATTTTAAAAGTCAATGAGGCCCCCGAGCCAAAAAGTTTGCCCACCCCTGGTGTAGGGTCTCCTGCTTGGGCGGGTGGTTGGACTACAAGGTCCCTTCCAACCTTGTTATTCTGATATTCTGTTAAAATTATTCTGTCAATATTTGGAAATGCAAATAGTACCACCTTCATTTATATAGTTGTTCCCCATGTTTTAGAAAAGCAGCTTAAATAGACATTCCAGCATTGGCTGAAATTGCCATGCGAGTACCTAGGTTTCTTGACATAGATCTCTCCTCCCTTTTTTCTCCCCCCATTCTAGTACTGGCGTCAAGTATACTTGATCACGGTGCTTGCTATGATTTTGGCAGTATTCTTCGCTCAGATTCACCCCAATTACCTCACTCAGCAATGGCATCGACTGCGCTCGGCCATCTTCTGCTCTGTGTCAGGCTACGGGATTATTCCCACCATCCACTGGATTTGGCTTAACGGTGGCATCACGGCATCTATTGTACAGGTAAATCTAGAATAGTTACCTGTTCTGATACATTTGCTTGAAAGATGGTTCTATGAACCTTATGGAGGCCTGTTTCCTATTATTATTGGTTTAGGGCAGTGCTTAGTGCTTAGGCAGCTTTGGTTAATCTTGGGAGACTATACAGGTTGACCTCAGTTAGTACTTGGATACACAACCATTTGGGATTAGGTGGCTTCTTCCTCTTCCTCCTCCCATATCCATCATTGGACATTGGCGATCCTGTTTTTATCAACAGCCACACAAAAAAGTGCTGCTGAGTTTTGTCCAAACCAGTCCCTTAGATTTTGAAGCCCTGATGTTCCTCTTTTCTGCCTGGACCTCGTTTGCCTTCAATCTTTCCCTGGAGGATTAAATGAATTTGGGATTTGGCTAAATTAGGAAATTGTGAGGAAAAAATCTTGGAAAACCCCAAAGGGAAGATACTTTCAACATGCTGCCAAGAAACTGCATTTTATTTGTTTGCTTGTTTTATAGTTGTACATTTCATGTGGTTCTGGGCAGCTTACAAAGTTAAAAATGCTATTTCCCCCCAAAAAATATATCTGCTAAAGTCATCAAACCATAAAAAATACAAACTATTAAAATTATTTTTTAAAAAACAATCTGGGAGAACATTTATTTGTTTTCATAATTGCACTGATGCCATTTATCAGTTGAGCTGGTCATTTTTATTATACCCACTTTCTTTTATTACCAGTTAAACCTTCCAAGTATGAGGACATTCAGTATTTAAACTTGCTTTCCATTTTTACAGCCTCACTTTTTTTTTGCTTTGTATTGAAATTAGGGTATCTGAAGAAACATGGGAATATTCACTTAACAAAGTAGTGAGTGAATACATTTGTTGCCAGGGTGCTACTGCAAAGCAATAGCCACTTATTGAAAAATCAGGTCCTTTTTTTCCTTTGCAAATGTTTTTGTTTAGGAAAAGTTCAGTAATCCACACTCTATGTACACTGCATATAATCCTTTATTTTGAATGAAAAGCATAAAACATGAGAAAATGAACTGGGTAGATTTTGCAAGTCATCCATTTTTTTTTTATAGTACTTGAAATCTGTTGAAAATGATTACTATATTCTTTCTCGCGTGTCAAGAGATCTGAAACTTGGATGCTTTCAGTGATTACAGTTCATTTTTATTTTCCTTTCTCAGGAATTCGCTCCCCGAGTTATTGTGATGTACTTAATAGCCATCATAGCGTTTCTCTTCTATATTTCTAAAGTCCCAGAAAGGTATTTTCCAGGTAAAGATATTCCTGATCATTTTCTAGCTGGATAAAAGGTGCACACTGTAGTTTTGACTGCTGTTGTGATCTTGTTTTAGAGTGAATATTCGAAGAAATATTGAAAACTCCCTGGTTGGGCACCTAAATTATGTAGTATTGTATTTAAGGTATATGTCTTTAAATAACAAGAGGCCTAGCGCAGTATTAGTGTTAGTGCTATGAAAATATTTAGCATGATATGCGTCTTAACATTTCCATAACTTGAAAAATAGTAATAACATTGCTGCACATGATTTTTTAAAATAGCAATAGTACTTAGACTTATGTACTGCTTCACATGCTTTACGCCCCTTTCTAAGCAGTTTTACAGAGTCACCATATGGCCACCAACAATCTGGGTCCTCATTTTACCCATCTTGGAAGGATGGAAGGTTGAGTCAACCTTGAGCCAGTGAGAATTGAATTGCCAAACTACAGGCAGTCAGCAGAAGTAGCCTGCAGTACTGCATTCTAACCACTGCGCCACCGAGGTTCTGCCTAATATCAAATTGAGAGTTAACCGTAGCCATCCAGACATACCTGGAAGCTCAGGAACCAGACAGTCCTTTCCTGACCCCCAAAAATGCAATATTCTCTGACTTTCTGGGCTGGAAAGATCATTTCCAGTTCAGCCAGAGAAAAAAAATATATTTGAATGGCTGTCTCTTGGCATGCATCTTCATCTGGTTGAACAAAACGCATGTTCCTTTCCTCCCTTCTGATTAAATTGGTTTTCTCTTTCCTCTTCTTCCACAGGACAGTTAAACTACCTCGGCTCCAGCCACCAACTTTGGCACATTTTTGCTGTGGTGATGTTGTATTGGTGGCACCAATCTACCATGTACATCATGCAGTACAGACACAGCAAGCCTTGCCTGGATTAGAGTAACGCACCCAAGTGCGTCAAAGTAAGGCACTCTCGGTATCAGAGAACTGAAGAACTAATAGCCCAGCGGCCCCCAATTTTTTGGGCACCAGGGACCAGTTCCGTGGAGAGAGGTTTTTCCATGGACCGCAAGGGGCGTGGTTTTGTGTGCTGCTTGCATCCCGCGGATGGGGCTTCGCTTGTTTGAGCAGCCCGATTTCTGGCATTCTGCAACCCGGTGTTTGGTCCATGGACCGGGGGGGGGGGGCTAGGGAGTCCTATTCTTGCCTGTTCTGGGATGGAGAGTCCCCACCATTGCAATGAATTTGATCTCTTGGAGAGCAACTGCTCAATTCCTAGCCTGGAATTTCCCTTCGCAGTGAATCCCAGATCTATCAGATTACTTGTTTCCATTGTCAGCCCATTTCTCCTCTTGTCCTTCGATGTTCTGTGCATCATTCCGAGTCAGTATTGTGATTGCCGACTGGTAATGTCTCTCCTTAATTTCAGATTGATTTTTCTTTTTCCTGGCCCTGTGAAATTGTGACTAGGAGAGCCAGTGTAGTTGTGGGGCCAGGGATGTCCAGGTTCAGCTCCCCACATGATCACGGAGTTCACTAGGAGAGTTTAAGCTAGACGGGTGTTCAACCTTGGCAACTTTTAAGACTTGTGGAGTTCAACTCCCAGCATGACTGGCTGGGGAATTCTGGGAGTTGAAGTCCACAAGTCTTAATGTTGCCAGTGTTGGACTCCCCTGGTTCATGCTATTCATTATCTTTTAGGCCAGCCTATACCCCAGGATGATGAGAGGATAAAAGCAGGGGAGAAGGCTTTAATCTTTGAAGAAAAGGCAGGATATATATATAGAGAAGGAAAGCTTTTATGATACCTTTTACTCTTACAGGCATTTTGAAAGTTTTTATTCATTAGATTATATCCTGTCTATTCTTCAGGAACTCCAGGCAGTGAATACAGGTACCCTGTTTCTCCAACAATACGGCCTCCCCCAATAGGAAGTCCCAGCATGTTTTATAGGCATGAAATGAAATTAAGCCCCTCCCCCCAAATTAAGGCCTATATTAAAACATGAAAAATGGGGGGGAATGGTGGGGGGGCTTGCCATTAGGAAGTACTTTGGTTGCACACCTGGATATGGTGCTGCCTGCGTTGACCCCGATACGAAGTGCCCCACCAACACCGAGGTCAACATCCAAGCCGTCGCCGCCCGCCCACCCAAAGATGCAAGTGGGGGGAATTAAGTCACCCCCGAAAAGACGGCCTAGCCATTTTTTCAGGGCACAAAAAAAAATAAGACCCAGCCTTATTATATGAGAAACACGGTAGTCCTTGACTTACAATTGAGCGGAACATTTCTGTTGCTAAGTGAGGCACTTGTTAAGTGAAATTTGCCTCATTTTACAACCTTTTTTTGCCACAGTTGTCACTGCACTTATTAAGTTAGCAACACAGTTGTTAAGCGAATGTGGCTTCCCCATTGACTTTGTCGGAAGGTTGCAAAAGGTGACTCCAGGACACCACAGTCATAAATATGAATCAGTTGCCAAGCAGTTGTTGTAAGGCATGGACTATCTGTACTTCCTTTCCCCACAACCTGTCCCTCAGCCAGTGAAGTGACTAAGAGCTGTTTGGTTTAAGGGTGGGATTGAACCTGCATTCTTCCATTCTTATAATTCCTCCCAGGCCAACTTTTCAAACATCACATTCTTCCAGCAGCCAAACATTTGAAATTGATTCCATAAATTGTGCCATAACCTTGTTGGTTTGCAATTGCTGTGAAGTCAGATGGATGCTGCAGAGGAAAAGGTTGCCAGCGGTGTATTGAAATATTGTCTTTATAAGGAGGAAATGAGGTTTTTTTTTTTAACCAGAGAGGATGATAATGGGGGGGAATATTAGATCCCTTTGTGTTTAAGGGACAGCCATCTTTTTTATTTTGTGAATCTGGAGGTGGCAACCTCCCCCTACTAGGAAAGCTCTCTTGGTAGAAGTTCTGCTTGCAATAATTTAAAATGAGTTTTGTATCATTTTTCAGAATTCTATCCTTGTACCGAAGTTTGGACATGTCTGCATTTCATGCTGATTTTAGGAGCAACAGCCACAGTTCTCATTGAATCCTCTTTCTTTTAGGAATAATATGTTAATAGGCACTCCTGATATCGTTGATCTCCACCAGCTGAGTAACTCTTTATCCACTTAAAGAGGTTGAAAGAACTGCAGATAACTCTGTTGTATATACACGACTTTTCTTCGAACTACTGATATATAAATTATAATAAAACTTGGACCTGGAAACTGTTTATGCTATCAACGAGAAAAGTTCTCCAAAATGCATGCATGTGAAGTTCTCATGACATTTGCATGCTGGGATCTCACTTGAAAATCCATGTTAACTATACCTTTTTAATGTGCTCTGTGTTGTTGTGCTGACGTTTCATTTGAAAAAAAAAATTCAAATATGATAGATTTTTTTTTTATTGGAGTTCCTTTTCCTTTTAATAAAAGAGTCTCCATGGATTACCGGCGGGTGACTTTTATCTTCAAACTAAGATAAATCGGTTTCTAATCTTGGGAGCTTGTAGTTAGTGAGTCCAACATGTGACAAGGGTCAAAAGATTTTAGACTTGACTACAAATGGCTGCAAGTAACCCTCGCCACAAACTTGACCTGCTTGCTACTACTAAGATAAATGGAATTCTTCTGAGCCATTCTTCAGGATAGTACCTGCCTAATGCCAAACACAAAGTGCTTGCTTGTCCCTTGACAGCACTTTCTGCTGCCCTGGAAATTTTGAAGAGAGAAATTCAGCCAATGCAGGAAAAAAAATTAATATCCGACTGGAAGCATGGCCACTTCAGGTTTTGAGATTCCAGCAGCCATGTCTCCACAACCTGGTGTCAAAAAGGGATTTTGCAGAGAAGAATGAAGGAGGTAAGAGGCATTTGAGTTGCAGCCTGTCGGTTGCAAACACTGGTATAGAATTGGGGAAGGATGCAAAAATAACATTAAAGTGCAACCAAGTAGTTACTAAAAATCTGTTTTAAAATACCTTGGAGAAGGACAGTACTTCTTTCGTTGCCTGTAACTTCCCTCTTTTATTTTCTGATATTGTTTGATCTTGCCCTGGGGAGTTGTTTTTTTTAAACATCTAATTCTAGTTTTAATGTGGCTTCTGCTAAGTGTTTGGAGAAACTTTCATTTCTTTTCAGCAGTTCTTCCCATTCTGAAAATTGTGCCGTAACGCACGTTAACTTTCAGAATACGGAGTCGCTAAAACTAAGATAATGGGGGAAATCGTATTTTCTCTATCTGAAGCAGGGTAAGATTTTGCCCTGTATACCCTCAGACTTTTAGGACACAAATGGGAAAGGTATGCACTGTAGAACCTCCCAGCCCTACAGCTGTTGGGACTTAAGCTGCCAGCGAAACCTCTTTTAATTCTGATGACTATTAGCAGTTTTTCCTCAAGGTTATAATTGGAGAGGGTAAAATTAAGTCTTCCCACATATTACAGTTCTGTTTCTCCAGAGGTACTATTTGGTGCGTGTTTTACAAAAAGGCTTTATCGCTGAACAGGGATGAGACTGAGGCGGGGAGTAGAAAGGAGAGGCAACGGACAGGTCAGAAAACAAGAGACTTGCCAGTGAAAATTTGTAGAGCAGGGTATCCACACTTGGCAAATTTTTAAGATCTGCAGACTTCAAACTCACAGCTGAAGTACACAAGTCTTTAAAAGTTGCTAAGGTTGGACAGAGTATTATAGTCCTTGGAAGGCAATCCAGGGATTTACAGTGGGTTTGGGATGATCTAAAATGGTAAGTGCCCAGGTTGTTATAAAGCAAAATAATAATAAAAAACACGGACAGACTACAAAGCATAAATTGTTCAATAAGTAGGCATAATCAAGAATTCACTGTTAACCAGTGTAAAACATCCTCTAAACAAATTCATTTTGTCTTCTGTGAGATCAAAGTTTGCCTTTGGTTTCCAGGCTTATCCTTTAAAAATTGGTATTGGAGGCTTCTTGTGTATTTTTGTCTTGTAACTTAAACTGTTAAGTTTCACTGGTGCCAGTAATACTGAAAAACAGTAGAATTGATGGCTTTATTGTGGTTATAATAGTGTGTCATGCCCTCTATAACCTCTCCCAATCATACTCTGTATGTGGTAATATAACAAGCTGAGTGTTTGTGCAATAGAGAACAAAACTTACAATTTAATGCCAAGATGGAAATAAACCTCCTTAAAAGTAAATTTGGCTATTCAGGCAGAGTGATCCTAGTGTATTTTACACAGTTGAAAACAGTTGCTTAATTTGTTCATATAAGGACGTATTTTGTTACTACATTTTATAAAATGTAGAGAAGCAAGACTATTCGATTCTATGTTTTTTAAAAAAATGAAATCCCAAGTGGAGATTCTTATGCAGAAAAAGCAGATATTAAGAGATAGTTAAAGGGCTTTCCAGAGCCTTCAAGATGCACTTGTAGCAGCAGGTTCTTCAAATAAATACCTCTTTTTCATTTAAGAAGTAATTTAAGTTAAAGAATCTCCAGCTACTTTTACTTTACTGAAATTAAAAAGGGGAGACTTATTACCTCAGGTGCATTGCTAGAAGCAAAATTTTAAATGTGGAAAGCTTACTGAAAGAAGAATTTCTCTATGCATGCTTCTTCCACCTTGCTTCAATTTTGATAATTTCAGTGGAGAGAGGATGATTTAAAGTAAAATCTGAAATGGAGGCAGTTTTTCTGCATAGATGAACTAAATTCCAGTGGTCATTCTCACTCTATATTGTTTTTCTTTTTCAAAGGCCTTATGCTGCTCTAACGTTGTTTGGATACTTTCAGAAAGGTAAATGAAACGAACGGCAATACCAGATTTCCACCTCTGAAGTCTGTAACTGCCCCAGGACTATCAGCAAAGTTGATATGTGCCAAGATCTGCCATTGAAGCTGCAAGCATGGCTATAGAGCAAGGGTGTCAAACTGGTGGCCCACAGGCCAGATGTGTCGTGCGCAGGCCACGTCCAACCAAGCTCCGCAAAGGCAAAAAACATTGCGATACATCACGTGACATCAACATGATGCGGCAAGTTTGACATCAGTGCTATAGAGGAATCTCCAGATGGTTTATTGTGAATGCAACTAATTCTAATGGATTCCACTCCAACATCTTTTTCCATCTCCTATGCCTTCCATTTGTTTCATGCTTTAATGTTGTTTTTTGCCTGAAACTAAAATGAAAGCTACAGTTTTATTTCAGATGTATTCCTCTAGCCTGGGACAACCATTACAGAAAACTGTACATTCAGAGTTAACTACAGGTGACTTATGTCATGGCATCATCACTTTTGTTCTACTTCATCTTAGATTTTTAACTGCCTAGGAAAGTCATGACAATTGTTTGCACTGAAGTATAAAGGCAATTTTATTAAGTTGCACTGTAGGTGTTGTGTAAATAGTGCTTCAATAAATGGTTTGCCAAAACGTATGATTTGCTGTGCTGCATAGTAACAAATAATTGGGTAAGGAGGCCTGAAAAACCCAGCATGGGAAAAGGTAAGGCTGTAAACTTTGATACCCAGTGTCCTGCCATTACTTTACATGCTCAAAAGCACATTAAAGAAAATCTTAAGTATTCTTCTGAGGTACTAGCAAATCTCAAGAGGACAAAATGAGCAGCTTTACAATCTCTTGTGCCTCTTTATACATATTTTTTTTAAGACAAGTACTGCAATGTGAGGCTTTCAGTAAGAAATGGATCACATTAGTTTGAAACAACTAGCCATACTCTTGTACTGCACTCAGAAAGTTCCGAGTCTTTGTAAGTTATGGCTTTGCCTCCCAAATCATGCTAATCCATGGAAAATTGAGTAGCTGGGTTCACCCAATTCCTTAAGCCAAGCACATATGCCATCTTATAGCTTAATATGAGAATAATTTAGTCTTTGTGATGGATTAATTTACACTGTAAAGGTTTGGCAGAAACCAAGGACTGTGGCAGTGGTCCTTAGGATGTAGCTTAGTTTAACCAATTACCAAGAAACTGCTTAGTTCTTTTGTAGAATATTGCTATATTGCCCCAATCATAGTCTGAAAATACAAAGATCCAACTGCATAAAACTTTTCAAGTACCGTATTTGCCGGCGTATAAGACGACCCGGCGTATAAGACGACCCCCCACCACCACCGGAAACGCCCTCCAGAAATCCCCGGGGCTGCAGCGGCAGGGCGGAGTGCCAGGGGCCATGGGAAGAGCAGGAAGGCTGCAGCCTCGGGCAGAGCGAGGCGAGCGGGATGAAGCGGAAGCGACGCAGGGGATCCGGGAAGCCAGAGGCGCCTTCGCTGCGTCCAACAAGCATCCGAAAGCCGGCAGTGGATATACCGGCGTATAAGACGACCCCCCCACTTGGAGGCATGTTTTTCGGGGCAAAAAAGTTGTCTTATACGCCGGGAAATACGGTATTACAAAACAATTACAAGTAGTATAACACTTATAGATGCAGAGACAATTTGGCCCAAAATCAGAACTACCAAAATAATTACTGCTCTACAAAATGTAATGGGGTGGGGAAAAAAAATTGGGTATCCATGGATTCATAACTCTAGTAAATTAGGAAATTTGCTAGCAAAAATGTAACAAAAATATATTTTCATGATGTGATTTCCCACAATTGTTCACATTTGGCCATAGCAAGGTAAGGGAAAGCTTCCAGTTATCTATCCCCAGCCTCACAAAAGCCCCCTCTTACCACCCTCAAATGGACTGGGGGGGGATTCTACATTCTTCAAGACCTCAAAAAAGGGCAAGTTGAGTTATAGCTCCTGATTTTTTCAAATCTGCCCACCTGTGACTTAAAAACATATCCAATTGTTTGGGGTTTTTTTTCCCATAAAACACTCTTAAAATAACTAGATAACATTGAAATTTCGCTCGGTTCTTAGTAAACATGCTTTCTTTAAAAATGGTACAATAAGACTTTATTATAACAGCTGGCATTGGATGGAACAAGATTAAGTTAAAGGAGATGTCAATGAGATCTTACACATTGGAAAAATCTTATACAGTACTGGAATGACAAGTTTTACTTGTAACACCCCAGTCCCATTGCAAATTCACACAGTGGTTGGTGTTACAGAAACATGGTATCTGGTTGATTAACAACTGGAAGTTGTTTTATGTACATCATTTTTGCACAGAAAGGTCTGTATTAGTGGTTACCCATACACATACATGCACACATACACACTGCACAACGCTTTAGAAATTTCAAGTCTAACAAAAAAAAGTAAAATATGGAAGTGTAATTTTGAAAAGTGCACTTGAACGCTGTTTGCCAGCAATTAGAATGTAACATTATTGTTTTATTCTTAAGTGATGTTCTTATCCCAGAAACTAATCTAGGCAACAATATTCTCTTCAAAGCGCCCTAAAAATAT
The DNA here is from genome assembly GCF_049901735.1 of Notechis scutatus. Lineage (NCBI taxonomy): Eukaryota > Metazoa > Chordata > Lepidosauria > Squamata > Elapidae > Notechis > Notechis scutatus. The sequence continues at coordinate 10,679,285 of NC_142012.1, read as the reverse complement.
AATCACACAGACAATGGTTTTGCATTTTCTTATTACTCTTTTAGCAGCTTTTGGCTCCGTTTCGTTTTCCAATGCCGTGAAAATGATTGTGACTGCAATACTATATTTTTTAAATCACAGATTCCCAAGAGACTACAGGATGTGTGTGCATGTACGCTTTATATACATCTCTCTATAAAAATACACTATCACGTAAAAAAATATTTCAATAAACTCTAATTGCTATTCTCACAGTAGTAGCTATCTCCTTTTATTCTCACAGTAGGTTTTTTTTCTCTCTCTCTTATCATTAGGAGAAAACTGAGGACTTCTGGGCAGCCCTACCACAAGGGTGCTTGCTACTGAATTTCAATGTTGCAGGATCAGCTTTGAAGAGTGTATCTGGGTAGAACACGCCAGGGAAGTAGCCCCAAATTGATATTTCAATCTACAAGGTTTGTGGCAAGAGATTCAATCTCAATTACAAAGCTCAAAAGTTGTACCTTCTGAACACATTCAGGTAACAAATGCAGTCCATAAGGGGGTAAGTGATATTTCCCCTGAAGCACCTTAATTTCTATCTTCGACCTCACAGATAGAAGTTATATTTTCAAATCAAATACAAACAGTACCTTAATTTTACCAGTAAATTATCCTGTCCAAAGAAAGCTACCTAGCCCCCTAGATGAAGTACACAGCTGGTTAGTAAAAGGAAGGCTCAGATTTCCCTACACAGTAATGAGAAGGTCTAAATGTTTCATGAAAATGGAAACGGAATAACCGTCTCCAGTTCTGAATCAATATCTCTCAAGCTTCTTACTATTGAAGGAAAGACCGAAACAGGGTGAACTTCATATATATGGATAAATACATCCATCCATCAAGCAAGGCTATCCCAACCTCCCCACCCAAAGAAAATAAACAGCTTTTTCAGTGAAGCACATAATTGAAGGATTAAACTTACTTGGCAAAACGAATAAGTAGAAATCAACTTCGTGGGAACTGCCAATAGCTCACCCAGTTCAGCCACCAAAGACACACACACACACACACAAATCAGTGTACGAACCTCATTTACAATAAACTAGGACAGTGATGGCTAGCCTTTTCGGCACCGAGTGCCCAAAGTGCGTGTGTGTGTGTGCGTGCGCGCGAATGCAAAATGCAATGTGCGCAAATCCGTCCCCTGCCCCCCGTGCATGTATGTGCATCCCCACACATGCACCCCCTGTGCACGCACGCGCGTCCCCTACATGCGCCCCACCCACCCCCCATGCATGCATGGCAGAGACCTAAAGACCAGCTGGCCTGCAGGAGGCGTGCGGGCATGCGCAGCAGAGCAGAGCTGGGGCAACAGCTCGCGTGCCTGCAGAGAAGGCTCTGTGTGCCACCTCTGGCACACGTGCCATGGGTTCGCCACCACGGATCTAGGAAATCAAATTCTTTTAAAAGTCTGATTGATCCAAGGGGCAGAAAGCTGGGAGATTAAAGATCCTATTCAAAAACAAACAAACAAAAAGTTGGTGAAACAAATGAATGGCCATGAATTACACAGGGTTATCCTCAGTCCCAATCCTGTGTATGTTTCATATCATGTGTTCATCCCTATCTACCAATTATATAGCTGGAGCCCTGTAGGTGTGCCCCAAGGTTTTCGAATGAAAAATCTGTCCTAGCAACCAGAGACAATGGCCAAGACAACCTTAACCATTTTCTAGCATAAATCAGTTTTGGGAAGAATTGTCTGCGACATATATAAACAGATGCAAAACACAAAGTTATGCTATTTCAGCTCTTCCCATCACTAGATTGGTGCCATTTTTGGTCTTAAGTACAGGAATTCATATATCCATATAGCATAAGTTCATATGCCCATACAAATGTACAGAATAAAACTAACTACAACTGGTACAAAGGATGATCTCCTCCTGGCAAATCGAAGCCACTATTTAGGATCCTGAAGACAGAAAACAGAGTGACCCAATTACTCTAAATGTCATTTCTCATGGCATATACATCATCATCTTCTTAACTGCTTACTGGAAACAACTCACAGCAATCTGATTTCATCAGGATTTTCTGATGAAAAGGGTTTGGATGGAGGTATTAAAAAAAAATCAGATGTCAGGTGTAATCATGCAGACATTTGGAAGCAAAAAAAAAAGTTACCAAACTGATTAGGTGGATTGGCTGCGATTTACTTATTGTCTCCCATTAATTTTAGCAAGTGGTGGCAACTTTGGGGTGAGGAATCCAAACTATTGCATTCCTTTTATACCACCTGAAGCACGTGTATCTTTTCAAATAAAATGAGGTTATCATATGGAGACCATAATTAAAATCAGCTCTCTGTTCACTCTGGGACTCCAACCCATATGGACGTATCTCCTACCCAGAAAGCCTTCCACTAAATGAAAGCCAAATACAGTACATTTAAATAGCAGGTCCTTAATGACTTGATTTTGGAGAGTTTAGAACCCTCCTTACTCGGAAGTCTGCTGGCCGTGATTAAAGTGGCCTTTGGAAAGAAAGTTATTTTACAACACACGTTATGTCTGAGGCTTTGGCACAAAAATAAAGGAGCAGGCCTTCTGAAGCATATGCACAGCTGATTTTTAACTGGTCTTTACACAATATTTAGTGTAATAAGACAGACATCTAATTTTTTTGGGGGGGCGATATGGGTTTCAAACCATGCAAAGAGATGGACTTCACTTCTAGAAGCACATTTAGCAAGAACTTGAAATTATATCTTCGAGGAATGATTAAAACGCTACATATTTTTTCAAAACTTGGAAGGTTAAAGGGTCTTAACTATCTTCACATTTATTATGTTTGCAAATGATATTCAAATTATGTAAATGCTACCCAGACACAGCTATAGTTAAGGTCATGGAGCTTCTACAGTTCAAATTCATATATGTGTGAATGTCTATGCCAGGATCCTGAGATGTCAATCTTCATTTGTTTAAGGAGAGAAATGGTTACTGAAGCCTTTCACTTTTTAAGAATGGATTGCTCTTTGCCACTTTCTGCTAGACATTTAGCATTTCTGATTCACACACACACACACGCACACATATACTTCAAAGATACTGCCGTGTTCTCTGGAACCTGACCATTCCTTTGGACAAAACTTTTTACTGTGTCTTCAAAGACACCCATTTTCACAAAACTGAACAGAAACTGCAGGACATCAAATGGCTCTATTTTGAACAAACCCAACTGCTCTAGAATGATCAACAGCGAATGAAGACATTAGGAATTCCTTTGCTCAGATTGAAAATTCCAAAATGTACTGTCTACTCACCGAACTTCTCCAAATGTTACAATCTGTATCTCAAGGGCACCAATTGGCTCAGAGGTAAATTTATATCAGGACATGGTCCCGGCTGTAAGGCATTGCTGGTTTTACTATGCGGTCATGATAAGAGACTCAAAAGAGCATCATTTTTAAGCCTTCAATTCTAAACCTCCCTTTGTTGGAAACTGATCGGTGTGTTTTGTATAAAGTCTTAGAAAAAAAGTACAATCATGTAATACAGAAAGCATTCAAAAATTAGGTGAGAACCATTTTAGAAGATTAAAAACCTTGTGGGGTACATACAGTTTATATGAAATACAAAACCCCAGTAAAGCGAGTAGACATGGGGTGAAAACTCTGATTTAAACTCTTTATAGGTTTGAATTTGCTACAATTTCCTGGCTGTTTTCCCCATCTTCTCTCTGTGGTATGCAAGTAAACCCCACTCTCTTCCTGAAATGGCAATCTTCAAAGTGCTGCAAGAAGCTAACTGTTAGTGCTGCTGCTTTCTCGTTCCATTCCCACTTTCAACATCCTAAGTTCTTGAAATCCTAAGAATTACAACGATCCCTGTTTTATATTAATGGCACTTACTGTGGAAAAAGCACAGTATTCAGGCAGACATAGATAGAAAGATTTGGGTTTCTTCATGTAAGTTTAGGAACCAGTATCAAGACCGCAAGCTCTGATTTTCAGAGATGAAAAAGAACAGGGTTTTTCTAAAAACCTTTAGAACAGGTACAAGGAAGCCATTCTCAATAAATCTGGCTTTTTTTCCAGACATTTTCTTGATTTTTGACTGATTTCCTATTTCATTCGTCAACCCGGTCTGAACCTTCCATCATCTCTCCATTAATTCAAGTGTAATTGCACTCTATAAGGGATACAATTCTGAATGTTCTAGGCATAGCTAATATCCTCAGTGATAGCTATCTTCCGATCTCACTTTTGGAAAGATTTTCCTCTATTCAAACCTTTCTCCCCATTGTATCATTCCAATCTTGCACCTTTAACATTGCGGATGTTAAAATCTCATCGCGTCACAGCAGAGAAATAAGCGTGTTTAAAAACAACAAAACATTTGCTTCTCAACCGAAGTAAATGGATTACAGTGGCATATTAAATCCAAGGTGTTTTTTTTAAAAAAAAATCCAGATGTTCCTAAAAAGAGTCTACGGTTTGGAAGGAAACGGAGCTGCCCCAAATGGATCTAACTCTACTGCCTGTTGCTGCTGGCTCTGTTGACACTTCACACTTGGCACAAGTTCGGTGAAAGGAACTGCTCCAAAATCATCTGTTAATTTTACGCCGTCACTGGAATGAATGCTGCCAAGTAAGGAGCTCTGCCTAGGTCTCCCAGGCACAGCTGTGTTGTGATCCCCACGATTATCGCCCAATCCTTGGTGTTGGGGGAGACGTAGCCCTTCGGCAGGATGGAAAGGCTTGGCTCCAAAGGGATCCAGGAGGTTATCATCACCCTGCAGGGGATTGACTCTGTCCTTGCTATCCGACAGGCTAATGCTTATGTTTTCCTTGGAATCGGAAATGGTCAGAAACTCGTTGCTGCTTTGGGAGTCTCGGCGGCCAGCTTTTTTGTGCCTTCGGGCTCTCTCCGGCGTCCGGTAACTGGGCTTCAAGGTCTTCTTGGCGCTGGTGGGAGTTCCGTGGTGGCGCTTGCTGTTGCTCTTGGATCCCTCCTGCTTCATGCGCCTCTGGCGGGAGGAGAGTTTCTGCAGATTCCTTTGTTGCTGTTTTGCTTTGTGTTGCTGCTGGCTGCCAGTTATCTCCTCAAACGGGACAAGCCCGAACAGATCCTCCCTAGCTTCGCCGTGCCTTTGGATGGAAACGGGCTGGAATGGGATGCAGCCAAAAACGTCCACGCTTTTGGGGGAAACAGGAGACGTCTGAGGTTCCGAGCCTGTGATCGAATCATCTTGCTGGGATATTCTTCTGCTGAAGGGAGCTTTGGTGAAGACATCGAAGTCGTCCTGGTCTTGCTCCGGATGGGCAACTTGGGAAGAGGTATCCTTTAGTTCCTGGGGCTGCAAAACAAAGAACGGAACAGCTCCAAAGACATCGAATTCTTGTTTGGGGCTCAAACTGGAACCCGGGAACTCAGTCAACGAAGGGCAGGGAAGAATCATTTCTCTGCTTTCCATACCGCCAGGTCCTTGTCTGTATCTGCCGCAAGGTACTTCTTCTGTGGGCCTAAAACGGTGACAATCAGAATCAGAACTGTGCTTATCGTCATCTTCTGCCTCTTCTTCGGAATCCATGAGAAGGGGATGCTGGCCTAAGTTTTCTGGCTCTGTATCGTTGTCGTCAATGAAGTCTCCCATCTCACCCTGCAAGACTTCTTCATCCTCTTGTTCTTCCTCTTCCTCACTACTCTTTGGAGAAGGGGGATCGGATTCGAAATCACTCTCCGACTCATCGTTTCCTTTCTTAGTAGGGGCTTCCATGACCTTCTTTCCAGCATCCTGGTCCTTAACAACCTGGCTTGACTTCTCATACTTAGACAGACTCTCTAACATGTTTTCTAGATTGCTGGCTCGGTTATTAATTTCATTTCCCGGGGAGCCTGAAAGGATGAAGAACAGGCAAAAGAACTTCAATTTCAAATCAGTGTTTCATACCTCCACAAACACATATACATTCTTTTACATTATACAACTGGACAAGTGTGATGCTTAGACTCACAAAAAAGCAGACATTAGAATCTTAAATCTTCAGCCTTACAGCCAGAAAAGGCATATCTGAGTATTTGTACATTCACTCTCAATAGCAACTATTCTGCTAAACCATCAACAGATGTCTTCCCACCAACAATCATTTAGCCTTCTCTGAGTAAGAACTTTATAATGGAGGTCAGCACATTCTCTTATCTTCTTATTTATATACAGTAAGTCATACTGTTCTGAAAGGAAACGTACTGAACTATTTAATTATGTTTGCGATGCCATTCCTGATCACATGCTTACTTAGAAATGTTTCTATTTAATTATTTTTCCAGCTTGGATTGTCCCACATTCTGGCACCACTTATTTTCACACACTGAAGATAAACAATCCAAAGCTGACATTTCCTTCATGATATATTTCACTCTCTTTCCACACTCTTTTCTGTCCTAAAAACACACTCCTAAAAACTTCACTTGTCCTTTCCACACTTTTTCTGTCCTTTTGAGCTAATTGGAGTTTGGCATGCAGCATTCTAGCAATACAGCTCTCTATCTTATTAAGAATTCCCATGGTGGTCCATACGATTTAATACCTAGCAAATATGTTTCAAATTCCAGCTTAATCTTTATGTAATAAAATATACTCCTTTATTAATCAATTTTATTTCCCCTCTTAATATTTTCACTGGCCGATATTTTAACTTTGAATCAACTATGATTTTTCCCCCTAGGGTATTAGTGACCAATTTAGATTTGATCCATTTACATGTGAAGCTAGCATTATTTATCCCAACACACATCAAGGATACTTTCTGTCTCATTTCACTCACCAAACTGTTGTTAAGGAGGGATTGTTTTCCTTACAATGTGGAAAACGGTATCTTCGTATTTAAACCGCACTTCCCAGTTATTGGTTTCCTATAAATGGACTTTTGGATTAACTATTGTGATTGCTTTTTGAGTGCAAAGAGCAATGGATTAGTACATCTGGACCAATCTAACTGACCAAAATCTGTAACTAGCCTTTCATAAGTCCACTGTGAAGCAAAGGAGGCACCGGACATCCATTCTTCCTTTTCCGTTAGATTCCAAGTCTTTTGAGACAAAACCTATCTTATCTTTTACTCTCTGCACAACATTAGAAATGTTTTTTGTTCTCTTAAGTCAGCAGCCCCCAAACCTTTGGGCATGGAGAGAGGTTTTTCCGTGGACCGGAGAAAGCATGATTTCACATGCTGACTTGTTTGCATGGCCCGATTTCTGGCATGCTGGGGCCCAGTGGCGGACCATGGCCTGGGGGTTACTGATTATTTTTGTTGCATCCAATATTTTATCACCATTTGGGGGGATAATTTTCTGTCTATGGTTTTCTAAGATTAATATCCACATGTACCATAGATATATCAAATGTATATAGTACATGTTTAACTCTTAGCTGCTGCCTTTGAAGTGGTTACATCCCGCTCTATGCGTGCCTATATAAGTCATTGATCAATCATCAAGCCAAAATATTTTAATCATTCCTTCTAGCCTGTGAACTGTAGAAAAAAGTACCTATTTCCATTTTTCATTTTTCTGCCTTCCCATTCCTTTTCCTCTTATTTTTGCACAGTACTACATATTTTGTAAGCCTGGTAATTATTACTATGTGGGGAGCCTTCTAAGACAAAAGAGCAAGGAAAAAAATTCCTAGTAATAATATATCATTCATAAAATATTCAAGAGTGGGATTAGAATTCATTCCACCCAGTACAGTAATTAACCAAGGAAATATGTTTTTTAATCAACATGTTCAGAAAGTAAGCATATTTCTATTCATTTTCCTTTCTGCTAAGATTGTTCTCTTTTATATTAAAAGAAAAAGTTCCCCCTTACAATATTACATTGATTTTATCTGAAGTAGAAGAGTTTATTTCATTTCTCTGACAGGCACTAAGACATTTACTGACAACAAATTCATGTATTTTACCACAAAAGGTACACTTCAACAATATCCAAAACTAAGGAAGTAATCAACAGAAACAGGGAAGAAGGTATGGGGCATACAGCTATAGTAATATGCAATCCTACAAGTAGTCCTAAAAATAATTTGGGGGAGGAACCACCCATTTTTTTTTAAATGGAAAAATATAAACAACTGTTTTTCAAGTGTGATACTGTAACAGGTTGTGCTACATTTCATATATTGGATTTTATAGTCATATGAATATGTAGATTCTTTCTTGGTGTGATAGTTTCCCCAGTCACAATAATGAACTTTCAGAAATCCATTTCAACATATCCTTGTGTGCTAAAATTGCTTACAGAAATTCTTATTCTTTCAAATTAAAAACTTATTCTTTTCAAATGAGCATAGTTGTTTTTGTTTAAATACCAATTTTAAAACTGTTGGTAATATGGGCATGCTTCTATTTGTTTAACTAAAAACAGCTAAATTCATATATGTATATATAAATGCTTATCTTAAGAGATGATGTACTTTCTCTTTATATCAGGAAGATAATTTGTTACATGTAACATTTGCTTGGTTGAGATAACATATAAATCAGGTAACTCATAAATTGCTCTAAAACTACTTCTCTGTTTTGAGCATTCGGTTTACAGTGGGAAAAACAGTTAAGTCCAAATGAATCCAGATATTAACTCAACAGTAGTTCTAGCATAATGCTACCCTGTTTCTCCAATAATACGGCCTCCCCCAATAGGAAGTCCCAGCATGTTTTATAGGCATGAAATGAAATTAAGCCCCTCCCCCCAAATTAAGACCTATATTAAAACATGCGAAATGGGGGGGGGGGCTTGCCGTTAGGAAGTACTTTTGTTGCACACCCGGATATGGTGCTGCCTGCATTGACCCCGATACGAAGTGCCCCACCAACACCAAGGTCAACATCCAAGCTGTCGCCGCCCACCCGCCCAAAGATGCAATGGGGGGGGAATTAAGTTACCCCCGAAAAGACGACCTAGCCATTTTTTCGGGGCTCAAAAAAAATAAGACCCGGCCTTATTATATGAGAAACACGGTACTTTAAATATATGCACACAAGAGGTACCAAATCCATATCTTAGCCCAATTCAACTTCCTATGTCAACCCCCCCCCCTTTAATATTCTTACATTTATCAAAAGCTCAAGAGAGAGAAATTTCAAATTCACTTTTAAATTAATGCCATAATAATGTTGTAATAACATGTAGAAAAAGATTTGATTGAAGTAATCTCAAAACTGCTCCAATGATCATTTCAAATCTGACTTTATGAACAACTAAGAACTGGGCAGCATAACATCTGTTCGCAAGAAAATGTACAGATTATATCACTTCTAATCAGGTTTGCCTCTTGTACTGGGCTGTAATTCTGCCCTCAAATCCAGTGCAGGTAGAACATCTTTAATCATTAAGATCCCAATCTTCAAGAGAGAGAGAGAAAATTTCTGTTCCTGTGTTCATTTTCTAGACATCCGATTATAAGAGGATGAATGGCTTGTAACAACTGGAGTAATTACATGCCTTCTGCTAGTGCATCATTTCAAAAACTGGGAGAAACCCACGGGCATAACCATTTTTAAAGCTCTTCCTGAATTGGGAACATACTGCTGTCATCATTCCACAGCAATCCGCCACATGTTAGCTCAAGGATTGCAGAGATGTCAACTAAATCTGCAGTTTTCAACAACAGAAAGGCAGATGTCCAATGCTGTCAAGAGATTTAGTGGTTTGCTTAGTGTTTTGAACTTAAGGGACAGTCAAACTGCATTTCCTTCATTCCATACATCCATTTCCTTTATACTTGTTGCAATATTTGGAATATTGCAATATGGAATCTTTTCAATTCTGAGTTCTCAATCCCAATAACTTGTTAATCATCAAGGAGAAATATTTTTTGAAAAAAATTGTATCTGTGGCAAATCTATGTACAGGTAGTCCTTGAGTTATGGCCATAATTGAGCCCAAAATTTATATTACTAAGCGAGAATTTGGATTTTGCTCCATATTACAGCCTTTCTTGCCATACTTGTTAAGTGAATCACTGCGGCTGTTAGTAAAATGGTTGTTAAGTGAATCTGGCTTCACCATTATCTTGTCATGATAGCAGTCTTCCAATATTTGAGGGGCCGCCACAGAGAGGAAGGGGTCAAGCTATTTTCTAAAGCACCCGAAGGCCAGGCAAGGAATAATGGATGGAAACTGAACAAGGAGAGATTCAACCTAGAAATAAGGAGAAACTTTCTGACAGTGAGAAATAATCAACCAATGGAACAGAAGTTGCTTTCAGAAGTTGTGGGAGCTCCATCCCTGGAGGCTTTCAAGAAGAGATTGGACTGCCATTTGTCAGAAATGGTATAGGGTCTCCCACTTGGGCAGGGGGTTGGACTAGATGACCTACAAGGTCCCTTCAAACTCTGATTATCTATTATCTGTTATCTTTGCTTGTCAGAAAGTCTGCAAAAGTGAACACATGATCCCGGGAAACTAACCGTCATAAATAATCCCTTGCCAAGCATTTGAATTTTGATCATGTGACCATGGGGAGGCTGCAACAGTCGTAATGTGAAAGAGTTGTAAGTCACTTTTTTCAGTGATGTTGTAAAATTTCAAATGATCACTAAATGAACTGTTGTTAAGTCAAGGACTACTTGTAGTCCTTGACTTACAACTGGTATTTATTTCAAGCATTCCAAAGCTGTCTTTAAAGGAAAAATCCTTCTCGGGATAAACTCCATATAGAACAGGGGTGTCAAACTCAAGGCTCACAGGCCAGGTGAGGCCTGTGGGGTGCTTAGATCTGGCCCGCAGGGCCACCCTAGAAACAGTGAAGAACCGGCCCATGGTGCCTCTGCCAGGGAAAATAGAGCTCAGGAGGGTTTGCGTGCAGCCCTCCTGGGCTCCATTTTCGCTGGCAGAGGCTTGCAAGACACCGTTGCAGCCGGAAATGGAGGTTGGGAGCCCATTTTCCCTGGCAAAGTGCTCAGGTCACCACAGGCGCCCCCAACACGAGTAATGTTGAGCCTGGCCATGCCAACAATGGCCCCCGAGGTCAAACCCAACACTGATGCGGCCCTCAATGAAATTGAGTTTGACACCCCCTGATACAGAATAATAAATCATTCCAATTTAGGTATAAGAATGTTTGGCCTAAACCAGGTGGGTCCAGCCTGTGGTCCACAGGTTGCGCATTTGTAACCCTGGGCAACTAGTAATGCAGCCCCACAAGATAATAAAAAATATTTTTAAAAAAGAAGTGCGTTAATTTCTCCTGACTCAATGCAAGTCCTGGCAAGCTAAAAGATTGGACCATCATAGATGACGTATGTTCTCCAGTTGGCTTTTGATTGTATTTAACTACTCCTCAATTTCTAAGTGGCTCATAAGGGTAGATATTACTAGACAAATATAACTCTAAATGATGAAACAGACTAAATTATGAACGAACAGTTCAGAGGCTTGAAGTCGAATTTCAAACCAGGAAGAGAGCCTTTTTTAGACATATTCCCTCCATCATTAGCTTTTTAAAAAGAAAACAGCAAGGTTGCCCCGTTCCCCCCCCTCCCCGTTTTCTCAGTGCTTGGTAGTAATGTTCAGGAATGGTGGGGGGGAGGTTAGTTTGTCAAAGGAAGTAGATGCTGGCCTGTGTTACATTTTGCTGATTAATGGACTTCTATTGAAAATAATTTAGACAATGTTTGGATTTGTAAGCTTACTATGGAGATATATAAGATTTAGTCCCAGTTAACAAGCCACATATTTTAAAGGTAGATTTATAGAAAGTAATCAAGTCAATATTTGGAAGAAGCATTCATGATATTGCTTATGAGGTTGTGCTGATTTCCACATAATATAAAACCTCAATTCTACCATCAATAGAAATACCCGTTGTGTTCATGAATGAAGAAAGCTTTCCTTTGTTTAACTTGTCCTAGTCAGCTTATGCAAATCCCCTGCTAGTTCTAAACTTGTTTTTCAAGAAAAATGGGTTCTTCAAACTCCCATCTTACAGAAGAGGGCAGTATCTCCCCATCCGCAAGATAAGAAATGCTCATGAGTGTGAAAAACAGTCGCAAGTCACTTTGTTCAGGGATGTTGTAACTTTGAACAGTCACTAAATGAACTGTTGTAAGTCAATACCTGTACATATTGGCTAACCTTCCTATGTAGTAATGCAGTCGGGTGATGGATTTGTTTATATGACTCCCTCCAGGAATCCAGTTTCTTCTTAGAGCCAGCTATTCCCTCAAATGGTAGAAGATCTGTAGAACATTGTATAGGTAGTCCTCAACTTACAACAGTTCATTTCATGACTTTTCAAAGTTATAACAGCACTGAAAAAAAGTGATTTTTTTTACCATTTTTCACACTTACAACCATTGCAGTATCCCTATGGTCATGTGATCAAAATTCAAACGCTTGGCACTTGATTCATATTTATGAGAGTTGAAGTGCCCCAAGTGTCAAATGATTCTCTTTTACAACCTTTTGACAGGCAAAGTCAATGGGGAAACCAGATTCATTTTACAACCGTGTTACTAACTTTAACAGGTGCAGTGATTCACTTAACAACAGTGGCAAGAAAAGTTGTAAAATGGGGCAAAACTCACTTAACTGTCTCACTTAGCAACAGAAATGTTGGGCTCAGTTGTGGTCTTGAATCGAAGGCTACCCGTGATTTTAAAAATTATATTGTATTTAATAAATCTATCCTTTTATTGGTGTGCTGTGATTCTTAGATTTATTTTCTTTCTTTTTTCTCTTTTATTTTTTTTATAAAGAGGAGTAAAAAATATTCAAGAAAAAGTATAGGTAGTCCTTGTTTCATCATCACAATGGGGACCAGCTATTTAGTTGTTAAGTGAAGTGATCCCTAAGGGAAAACGTTTATGATCTTACTTCATCTTTTTTTAGTTTTACAGACTTGCAATTTGGGGATTTGTCAAAATGTTACTTTATCATTATAATTGAAACAGTTGCTAAATTAGGCAGTTGCTAAAAGAGGACCCTCACCTGCAATCCCATTTTATACAGTACATGATAAAGTCATAAACTCAAATGTCATTATCAAACTGATATTGAGTTAGAAACTGATTAGCATAACAAAGGAACAAACAAAACTGTGTTGTTTGGGGCTTATTTTGCCAGGGGGACGCTAATTGCACAAGAAATATATGTATGATTTCTTCAGATGCCATGTTAAGAGACTTCCTTTTCACCTGGGGAATTTACAACGATGCATAATTGGGCCTTTCCCACTGTAACTGAAGAGATCCCGGGAGATTTGATCAGCTGCCTCCCAAAATGTACATCTGACAAAAAGAAGAGCCAAATAATTGGGCAGAGAACGCACAACTATTGGGAGATTTGCTTAACCTCAGACTGAAAAGTCAGCACGTTTTGATATTTGTGTCTAAGGGTTACTGGATGGGTCAGTATTTCTCAGCCTTGACTTTTAAGGTGTGCAGACTTCAATTCCCAGAATTCTGGGAATTGGAAATCCGCACACCTTAAAGTTACCGAGGCTTCAGAAACACAGGGGTAGGTTATTTCTCCACCAGTAGAGCCAATTTGGATATAAATGCTGGTTTACCCCTCAGGCTGACCAATATTATTTCTATTTCCCTTCCTTTTTTGCATTATTTTTTTTGCCTAAGCCTCACCTGCTTTGAGATGTGAGCAATTAAAATGACTGTGCTATTGGAACCTCAACCTCCTGCCATGTGTCCATTTCTAATTGGAAAAATTGCTTAGGATAATACTGTGTGTCTCCCCCCCAGCCTCTTTTCACTGTCAAGAGGCCTTCAGGAACTACTTTTTCTGTGGCTGGCAAGGCTTTCCTGAAGACCTCTGCAGCTGATAACAGAGCTCTTGATCGACCCAACCCACCACCTTCACCACCCTAGCTTAATTTTTACCCGTGTATCCTGAAGTGGGCAGGGCTTATTTTGGGGGTAGGGCTTATATTGGGAGCACATGTAAGAATCAAGCTAGGACTTACTTTCAGGGTAGGTTGTATTTCCGGGGAAACAGGGTAATATCATTTAGCAATAGTATTTAGACTTATATAGTGCTTCACAGGTCTTTACTGCGGTTTACAGAGTCAGCCTCTTACACCCAACAATCTGAGTCCTCATTTTACCCACCTTGGAAGGATGGAAGGCTGAGTCAGCCTTGAACCTGGTCAGGATCGAACTGCCAAATTCCAGGCAGCCAGCAGTCTGCAGACGTAGCCTACAGTACTGCACTCTAACCACTGCGCCACTGCAGCTCTTATAATAAGCCACAAAATCAGTATACTGCCTCCTGAATGTGTGTCAGAACACTGCATTTATCTCTCAGTGGGATATAGAGAACACACAGGTAGTCCTCAACTTACCATTCATTCAGTGACCATTCAAAGTTACAAAAGCACTGAAAAAAGTGACTTATGTGGGTTTTTTTTTACACTTATGACTATTGCAGCAACTCCATGGTCATGTGATCAAAATTCAGGCGCTTGGTAACTGGCATGTAGTCATGCCCAGGGTCATGTGACCAATATTTGTAACCTTCCAAGCTGGCTTCCGACAAGCGAAGACAATGGGGAAGAGCAGGATTCACTTAACGACTGCATAATTCAGTTCACAACTTCAGTGATTCACCACCACTGTGGCAACAAGGGCTTCAAATGGGCTGCCACTTAACAACTGCCTTGCTTAGCAACAGAAATTTTGGGCTCTTACGTTGAGGACTACCAGCGAGTTGGCTTGTCAAAAAAAAAAAAGTCTATTAAATGTGCTCAGGAAGAAAACAGTGGGAATAATTTATTTTGTTCTCTAATTGATCATAGGGAAGAATTTACACTACTGAACCAGCCCCATTTCCTTTCTATCAAAAAGATAAATTGACACGAAAATAAGTCATGGTATACACTATGTGACTTGCCTGCATGAGAAATGAAAGGAACAGAACCAAAGGGATCTTCTGAAGGATGGGTCAGTGGAGCAGAATGTGACTCCACTGGCTTATCTAAGGAAGTTCTCTTCTCCACCAGCCTGTCTGCAAAAATAAAAATGAAACAAAAACAAAAACAAAAGTAAAACAAAAATGGCAACTTTTAACCCAGTTAACGTTGCATTTAATAAAAGTTTCTTTTCATTTGTGGAAATAATATCCAAAAATCCTTCCTGCAACCCTTCTGAGATAAATTGCCAGAAGTGTACCAGAAAGAAAAGAAAAGAAAAGAAAAGAAAAGAAAAGAAAAGAAAAGAAAAGAAAAGAAAGAAGGAAGGAAGGAAGGAAGGAAGGAAGGAAGGAAGGAAGGAAGGAAGGAAGGAAGGAAGGAAGGAAGAAAGAAAGAAAGAAAGAAAGAAAGAAAGAAAGAAAGAAAGAAAGAAAGAAAGAAAGAAAGAAAGAAAGAAAGAAAGAAAGAAAGCTCAATTTTAACTCAAACATTTAGTTGAACTAGGGGACAAATTTAATTATTGCTTCCAAAAATTGTCCAGAATTTAATAAATATCCAAACTAAGGAGACCTCACAAGTGTGCAGCAGTCAAAAGAGAACGTGCATTAAATAAATGGGTAAAGAAATTCAAGAAATGAAAATAATGATTGTTTAATTTCTGAGTTTTTCCAGGATTACTTATTAGTTGTGTTCGAATACTTTAAAGACTAGATTCTGCATGAAAAGACGGTTTCTATTTCATACTAATTCAGAATTCTATAGTGTTTCATGTTTCATTAATTTAAAAACCACAGCTTAACTCTTTTCATCATTCTGCCGCATCATTCTCTGTTCTAGCAATGCGTAAGAAACACCTGTCAAAATTAAATATAAAGCACATGCAAACTGCATGCTTACAGCAGCTGTTCAGCGATAGAAAGACTATGCAATGTATCATATATGAAAATTGCATTTCACCTGCTCTTCAACTCTTTTTCAGAAATCTGTATAATTTTCAAAATAAGACATTCTTAACAGTGCAGTACAGTTCTGCTCCAATCAAGAAACTCGTTTGCATAAAGCTGCCAAGAACAGTATATTCCACTTTGCTTCCCAAAAGCTATTTCTAAGGCTTAATTCCAACTTGTGCAAACTGCCTCAGCCCATTTTCTCTCTGGCTATAGCCTGGCCATTTCTCAAAGTGCAAGAATAATTTTTCAGAAGAGCCCAAATGTGAGAATTTCTTTCCTAGGTAGATCTGAGCTGTTAGCTGGATTCAGATTATCTCTTCTATAAATCAAAGACCCATTTCTTTCTGAAACAACTGAAAATTAACGAAGAATCATTCTATGGGGTGGCAGTTTTGCCCATATGCTAATGCCTAACTTTTCAAACAATAAGATAGTATCTGCTTTTTTTTTATCAGGATCCTTTTGTGAATGAAAGAGTAAAGGTAGAATTTTCAGAATCAATTTAAAACTTCCCCTATAAATATAAATGTCATTCAATAAGACAGCTATATCAGTTTTTAAAACAACTTAAAACAATATAATTTTTATCTGGTAAATATCCCCAGTGATCAAAGCCAGCTAGCCTGTACAAGAATCAAACAAATTAAGAAATAAAATATTCACAGAATCAACACCATGTAGGGATATAGAAAGCAAAAGACAATTGTAATTAAAATACACATTACAAAGAATAACATAAAACGTTTAACTTTCAAACTTCAATCACAGCAAATCAATATTCTTCATGCAAGACTTTTTCTTTCTTTTTTTTTACCTAGGTCAAGTCTTGGGAAAATGAATTATACTTGTGTCCTTTGGCATTATTTCTCCTTTTCTACAAGAGAGGCAACTGAAAAAGAATTGGCATATTCCAAGAACTTCTACTGAGTACAGAAATGTCTCTCTGCTATATACAGATTTTTAAAACTTAACAGTATGATAACTAAATCATGATTACTGTATTATCTTTTGTTCATTCAGGATAATGCAAGAAGTATCCCACTGCACCTGTTTATTCTATGTTTTAATTGAATCTACTATTAATTATACAGAAGTAAATTTAGAGACCTTTGCATTACAATGTCAGGAAAAATACTGGCGTTTTATCTTAGTAGATTGTACTTATATGTACAAAAAGTGAGTTTGGAAGACAAAATTCTCATGAATAATTTTTTTTTTACAATTATATATTTCAATTTTATATCTACCAGAAACCTCAGGTCCTTATACTGTTTACAATCCAAAGTTTTCAAGCAATAATTCAGTTCACTTGTTTATCAAAATGGAATAAATTGCATTTATTTTCTTCAGTTACTTAGATAATTAAAGGGAAAAGAGGAACTTTGGAAGAAAAAAACTGGGTTTTCCAACATCACTGACCCTAATACTGTATTCATTATCAGTTATTTACTGTGGAGTTTGCTGGAACTGTACAAAGTGCAACAAGAATGCTATAAAACTATTGGGTTTATTTTAAATCCAATTCTTGCTTCAGGTCAGAATTGCAATTCAGTTACTAACAACACAACTTCCAATGGCTGAAATATAGTTTGGGGAATAATCTTCAGTTAATATCAATAGGTAGGGCCCAGAAAATAAATCTAGATCTAATTGTGGTTTGAGAAGCAAGAAATTTTCTGAAATCCTTTCAACTCTTACATATTTATTTACCCATTTATCATAGATTTCTTCCAGGGTGATTGAATACTTTATTAATAATACTGAATTTTTATTGCATAGTCTTTAGATAAGCAGCTCCAAAACAAATACCAAAATGTTATAAGTTTCCAATACTATGAAAAGGACATTCCAGTACATAACAAAAAGCATTTGAGAAGAAGTTGAAACATTTATTCAGAGAAGAGGAGAAGCAAATGTTTTATCATGGCTCCTTCAAAGGAAAGCATTTTGAAAATTTACAGAATAAATACATTCCAAATAAACTGCAAAACAGTGCAAAACTATGATTTATAAAACTACTGCTTTCAACTTAATACATAGGTTTTTAATAAATTACTAAATGTTTAAAGCTTTCTGTTTGACTTTCTTGTACTTTTGCAAATCATTAAAAATTTCCCATTAAATCTACACAAAAACATTTGAAAAAATTAATCATAAAACACAACGAAATTTAAAATCCTATTATGGTTGATCCTCGTGTGGGTATTCTATTATATGAAGTTATCCAATTTTATCAAGTTGTTTATAAAGTTTACTCCTTGGCATGTTATAACTTTGTGGAAGATGAATAGATATTATAACTGATTCATTTTTAATCAAATAATTGTTTGGTAAACCAAGTAAAACTCAGCATTAATTTAATACCGGCATCTATCAAAGGTCCTGTAACAGTTTCTCTGTAGCCTTCCTGAATTTAGTTACATAGGTTAAATATACAGCAACACAGATATATTTTAACAAAGTGTTAAAACAGAGAATAAAAGACAATTAAATCTATTAATATTTAAGGATTCAATTTAACTGTAATCTTTCAGGTGTCAGCCCATCTTGTTAATAATATGCCTATCAAAACTACAGCTCATAGGATGGTTGTTTCAATGACATTATCCATTATTTTAGCCACATAACAAAGAAAGCCCAGATTTAAGCTTCTTGGTTCACATGTGAAGAGAGAACGTTAGTTGAAGATTGTGTTAATTCTGGGATGCTATGTCTAAATTGGACCACGAGCCCTTCATGACAGTGATGTTTTCCATTAAAACAACAAGCTGCATTATTAGCTTCATCACCTATATTTTGGCTAGGTTGTGATTTGCCTTTTACCAAGTTTAGAATCGATTTATTCTTCACAGCATTCTGCATTTTCTCCACAATTCATCTCCGCGAAAATAAGCAATATAGATAATATAGTAAGGGGAAGCAACTTCAAGTAAACACACTGGCTTTTTGACTTGAAGATATTTTATTCAAATATTGTTATTTAGAACAATAAAGCAGCCTTTAACATTAAGCTACTCAAAATACATTACAAAACATTAACATAATGTACTGGGTCATTTTTCCCTCTTTCAGGCACTTTCAAAAGGCATTTTCAGACCCACACAATCTCCTCTTCTGGTGTGCAAAAGAACAAAACTGCCAAGTGAAGCAATGCACAGTGCTAACTGGTATTCTGCAAGGTTACACAAGCATTTATTTTTTTTTGCATTTAACATTCAAGTAATTATTCAACATACAACCCTGACGTTTTCTGTGGTTTTGCAAAATGTTAAATTTCTATTGCACACATTTGAGTGTGTGTGTGTGTGTGTGTGTGTGTGTGTGCGCGCGCGCGCACGCGTGTGACAACAAGACAAGTCACACAGTGGGTCTAGTTTTGCCCTCAAATGCTCAGAAAGAGTTCTCTCTACAACAGACTGTGCGGCCCTTGAACAAAACAGTCTCCAGCACTGTCATCGGTACCTAAAGAGCTTTTTACTTTTATTGTGAAGCGAAATAAGCCTTCAAGCGTCCCTTACTTGATCTCAGAAGGTCAAACTCCCTGTCCAACAGCTCCTCCTCTGTCAGGTTGGAGAAATTGTCTTCTCCAAAAGGGTTCCACCCAGACATATCAGGGGGGCTGCTGATGTTTTGTTTCGGATAGCTGGAAACAGACTCTGTGTCAGAGGAAGATGATCTGTAGGAATTGATTGAGAAAATGACTTAAGGTACTCTTCAGGCATATTTTAATTCACATTAAACACCATTAAATACAATGTGGAAAATTAAGTACGATGTGCCATCCCTGAAGCTGACCTGACCGAAGCCATCTTGGAGCTTCAGTGTTTCCGCACCGGTGCTGAGGGATAGGGAAGGGGGAATTGAGATAGCTTGGACTTTGTAGCCAAAATAAAATACTTTCTCTTGGGAACCAAGGACTTTCTCACACCTGGTCAGAGGAAGGAGGAGTGATGTTGCCAGGCAACCAGACAGAACTGTGATTGGACCATGTGACTGATTGTTTTGAGAAAGTGAAAAACTTTTAATTTAATTTTAATTAGGTGAAAACCGGCTCTGAAGGTTTCTGCTGTCTTCACCTGTTCTGTGCCAATATGATATATCCAATAAAGCTATCCTTTGGGGAATCTACCTACCTTGGAGTTTTGCTTGCTATGAGTCATTACTTGGAACCCTGACATGATGTAGAACATGACCCTTGAGAATATGAAGCATTACAAAATGTTTTATTTTAGAATAAGATGCCCCCATTAAAATGGAATGATATCCTATAAATAACAGAGTGATATCCTATAAATAACATAAAAGGACACCTACATAGTTCATTTATTTATTAAATGTGTACACCTTCCATCTCACTATTAAGCAACTCTAGGTGGTTTGCAATGCCATAACCACAACCTGGATGACTGAGAATCTCCATAGATATTTACAATGCCATAAATAAGAGAATAAAACAATTAAAGGGTTAAAACATTGGGTATTAAAAGTTTAAAACATAAAAATTAAAATTAAAAAAGCAGATAAAAAGAACCAATACATAGATGGGGTGGAAGTGGGATCTTCTACTAATCTACTAACTGCCTCCAAAATGGGATGCCCCCTTCGAGGCCCCAAGCCTGTTGGCAAAGACAGGTTGTCAAGCTGTCCCAAAGGTGCTTTTTCAAGAGGCAACTGGACTTTCTGGGTTTTTCTTTCTGGTTTTTTTAAAGAAAACCCAAGGAAGTCTGGTTGCCTCTTGAAAAAGCACCTTTGGGACAACCAGGACCTGGATGACTGGGAATCTCCATAGATAGATTGTCAAGCTTTTCCAGAAGGCCAAGAAGATCGGGGTGGATCTCACCTCGAGGGGCAAGATATTCCAAAAGATGGAAGTCATGGCAGCAAAGCTCTTTTTCCCAGACCCTGCCAACTGCAATTCCTTGGCTAACGGGATCTAGAGCTTGCCCCTTCTGCCAGATTGAGTGGGGTGGGCCAATCCCATTGGGGTGAGATGGCTCTTTAAGTACAGTTACTAATAACATGAGTTGAGGAAGCTTGCCTGTTTGCAGAATAAGGAGCATCCAGAGCTGCACCAACATGAGCTGGAAAGGATTTAGAATGAGAGATTAAGGCTGGTGAAAACTCCTGAGGAGAGGTAAGAAATTCAGGAGAACGTTTCGGTGGTGGCAACTGATTCCCAAGGACCTGTTGCTGTAGAAGAGCTTGTTGGTACTGCTGCATCTCAAAAGGAGAAGGAGAAAGAGAAGAATGTCAGAACTGTAAAACTCTACCTCAGGTAAGTCTTAAACAAATAATCCCACAATCATACCTTGTACAGAAAATGAACATCTTAACTGAATTAACACAAAAACACAAACATCTGGAATTTATACTGGCATTAAAAAACAAACAAGCAGTTAAAATAAATGGTAGGAAATGAAATCAGTTAATTAATAGTTACATAATGAGCACAATTAAATTATGCCGTCTATTCATCTAGCTCCACGTTATGATGGACATAAAATGATGTAGCAGGATATTCTTAGGGGAGGGAAAAAATCTTCACCAAAAACTTACAATATTGAACAAATATTGCTGTTTTTGATGGGTATTTTCCCTGTTTCCAATATTTTTACTTCTGGTTTCCAGCAAAAAAATGCCCATGACCACTGAAAAAAATTGCCGAAAAAACAGGCCCAGTCACATGACTTACAACTGCAATGACTTACAACCATAATTCCAGGTTCAATTCCGCTTTTAAATCGAGGATTATGTCTATTTATTTTGACCAAAAAATCCTTAAAGACAATTTGTTTTTCAGGAAGGATAAACAAATTGTCTATAATTAAATTAACTATTATAGGAATTAAATAATATGGAAGGAACTGAAAACTGAAGATGTAACATTTTCTTCACACATATTCACTGTTTCATAAGCCAAGATTTAAAAATGGCAGCACAGAAAAATAAGGTACCAGAAAAGGATATATTAATTAACCAATCTCTTTAAGATGAGGCTCCAGTAAAAGCCACCAGATTTACTGTATATATTCTGAGTTTCATTTATTTACATAATACTGTTAAATTCACTCTCAATTCATTGGTTTGTTCTAGTGAACAATAAATGGTTTTACAAAATGTTTGTTAAGTAAAGCCTAATAAATTAGATGAAGTTAACCAGCGCAATCAAACTATTTCTACAGTCCAAGTTTCCCTTTCTTAGCTAAAAGGGTTTTATTTGGTTTCCCAAAGTGATTTACCATAGCAGGATATGGAGAAGGAGTAGGCTGCTGCTGATACACAGAGCGTATCAAAAGCTGCTGTTGAACGACATGCTGCTGCATTGCTTGCTGATACTGTAATTGAAAAAGAAAATATTTGCGTAAATCACAAATGTTGCTCAACCAAGTGAAATTACCCACAAACAAAACTGTTTTGGGCAACTCGGAAAAAATTTCAGGGGAAGCCACAAAGGAATTCTCAGTAATTGCTTAATCTTTATTGTGAACAAAACAGTCTCAAGATAAACTAGTTGGGGCGGGGGAACTGGCGGAGAGGGCTGTCCCTACGCTGAGTTTCATATTCTCTACACTCCATACTCCACATAAAAATGCTAGAAATAGCAAACACACACATCCCAAATTCAGAGCATTGCTAATCAAAAAGCATTCTGAGAAATGGTGAGGTTACAAGCTTGAAGTTTTAAAGAAAATAGAAAATGGATTAGGGATTAATAAGGGATTAATTTTGAGGGATTACACATTACAGCTCAACCACAACGTTACCTGCTGCACATATGAATCATGGAGCAATTGTTGTTGTTGCTGTTGCTGATGTAAATGATGCAACTGCTGTAGCCTCCAGTCACCTTGTTGTAGTTGTTGCAATACTCTGTTTTGCTGTGGGGTTCCCGGCGATAATACATTCTCGTGACCATTTCCAACCTTTGAAGCTCCTAGAACATTTTAAAATGCATATTAAGGAATTTATTTAACAGATGTTTTCCTCATGACTCCAACGGCCCATCCCCAAGCTCCATAATACTCTTAGCATAGGAATAACAAACCTTTCCTGCTGCACTTTTCTACGGAATATTTTACTTGCTCTGCTTTGTTTATTTCTCCTTCAGCTAAGCCTTGACAAACTCTAACGAACCATTTACATTTTAGGGTATAGGTACAATTTTCAACTATCCTATCCTAGTAAATTTTACATCTTAATACAGAACATTTTGACCAAAAAATCAAAATCAATTGAACATTTCCTGTAAACGTAACCCTGTTGTTGCTCACTTATTATTTGAAATGTAACATTATCTCCTGAAATATTAACAAGACTACATTTATTTTGGGATGAGTAAACTGTTTGCTACAAAGAATTTTTTAACTAGATGCATTGCTTTTTAAAACAATAACATGTTTTCACAACTCTGTGGTAGCAATTCTCCTCATACTGTGCTAAAATCCCTTTGAGCATAGGGAAAACCAACAACTGTTTGATTCTAACACATTTACAACTGCTGATGCCTTCTAATTCTGGAATAAAATAACAATGATTTCTACTCGTTACCAAAAGAAGTTCTTTGCAGCTCACTGCATTAGTTTGAGAAATTACCTTTGTGTTCATTGTTAAAATCACCAGGAACTGGCACTTTTACTGGTGTGGCTGAGCTCTGAATTGTAAGTACACTAGAAGTGGCAGTGCTTGTATTGGCCTTTGGTCTCTGACGTGGTGCTATTGAGGTTTCTGTTGGTCCAATGGCATCTGTTATTCTAACGAAAGAAATTAAGAAGGAGCTTTGTAATAATATTTTTTAACCAATGTACAGTATATAATATGGGTGGTAAAAGTGTCTAGGAATTTCACAAATATTACTGAAGTGACAAATACAGCTTCCCAACTCAGAATGTTTCTAATTTTAATTTAGTTACTTAGTTACTTATGTATTTTATATGCCACACATCTCACAGTTCTAACAACTCTGGGAGTCTTACAGCATAATACAAAGCAATTACAAATTAAGGTAGATTAAATAAAGACTCAAAAGCCAAGAGGACTGGCAACACAAGGGTGGGGATCTTTTCTCTAACCCATCAGCCACCCCCTGCATAGACAACCCTATTTGGGCCACAGACCTGCAAGCAGAACCAGGTTTTAAGGCTACTCCAGAAGGCCAGGAGTGTGTGGGGGGGGGGGTTGAAATAGGCAGTTGCATCTTATTTGGACTACTGCTGAACACAGAGCTTCCATTAAAGACCACCCAAAAACTATAGTTGGTCCTGAGGCAGAGGTGACTTAATTCCATCTATGCCAGGGGTGTCAAACTCACAACGGCACATTGTCGTCATGTGACGTATCGCAACTTTTCCCCCCCTTCACTAAAACCAGGGTGGGCGTGGCCAGGGTGTGATGCATCTGGCCCACAAGTTTAACACCCCTGATCTATGTGATACCTCTACTACACAACCTGCATTGATTGTTAGTTTGCTATTGGCTACAGTTCAAGCATCTATTAAGACCTGCTTGGCTGAGGGTCTGGATATCTACGGGATATCTCTTTCTATCCCTCTGGTAAGACCCAGCAGGATCGCAGGTGCCAGAAGCAACAGGACTTCAAAGAGGGCCTTCTCTGTGGCCACCCCTACTTGCTGGAAATGCATTGCCCAAAGTCCACAACCTTGCTGTCCTTTAAGAAAGCCTTAAAGACCTGATTTTTTTTTTTCAACAAGTCGTGAGCAAGGTGTAATTATCTAATTATTACGCAGTTCTCTAAGGTGGGTTCTTAATGATTTTTTGCTTGTGCATTTTAATATCGTTTTCAAAGTATATTTTATTGCACATTGCCTAGAGTTTCTGTGCTGCCTGAGACAGCTTATACATTTCGAACAAATAAAAATAAAACCATTTTTCCCTCTATGAGACCAAGAAAGTGTGAATGGAAATAAGTGTTTCTTCAACCCATAACCAGCCTATTGTGTCTCAGTGCTGAGCCATGAAAACAAGAAATTACAGTTGAAGGGATAGAATAATCCTTATCACCAGCCTTTGTTTCACAAAAAGAGTATAGTAGTCTGGCAAGGGAAGCCTAGATAATTTCATCTCTGTATCCCTTTTCAGCATCCTGTTATATTAATATGTATCATGTTTGGTTAAGAAGCATAGCAAGAGACAAAGAGAACTCTTTACTACTGCTTGTTTTTGTGTTGTTTTTTTATCTTTTTTACTCTGAACAGTTTGAGAGAGAGTTTTAAAACAGAAAAGTGTTCTGGCTTCTACCCCTAGTCCTTATTATGAGAAAAACACATAAAAACCACAGGTTAGAAACATCTCAATTTAGTTAAATTATGCAATACACAAACATCTTTATATATTTTTCTAGGCCTTCAAAATTGTCCATTTGGAGGCAGTGTGTCCATGTGCATGCATACACGTGTACTGTATATTTAAGGGCATGTGTGTATATGTATACATACATTGTATATTTATTCTTCACAATTATCACAAGAGGGCGCCTGTGTAATATGTTCTCTGAAAAAAACATGCAGTAATGACTTGGAATCCTGATCGTACCACTCAGTTTACCTTCAAATGTACCCTAGTGCAGGGGTCTCCAACCTTGGCAACTTTAAGCCTGGAGGACTTCAACTCCCAGAATTCCTCAGCTGGCTGGGGAATTCTGGGAGTTGAAGTCCTCCAGGCTTAAAGTTGCCAAGGCTGGAGACCCTTGCCCTAGTGTGCGATAATTGAGTTTTTACAAAAAATAAACCATTGCACTAAAAGATGCAAAATCAAATTATTAACAATGGAAACCATTCAAGAGCAAATATTTGATCTTATAAATATACCAGATTATTCTTTAAATGGACAATCCTTGTCTCAACCACCCTTTCTCTCTTCTTACATACATGCAAGAGAACAAGAGGGAAAGGCAGAGGAAAATATGGGAGCTCCAAGATGCCTGGAGCAATACTGTGCTGGTGGATGAGGAGATAACATGTCTGGACACAGGGATGCATTTAAATACAAGCCTGCTACTCGGCGATGCTAAGGGCAGTGGAGTAGAATTTAGTTTCTTCCCTTATTGCATCTGCAGAATGTTCACTGGCTGAAATCATGCCTTCCTACTTTAATGAGTAGCATTTTTATAAATAAAATCACTCATATTCACTCTGAGTTGGAACTTGGAAGCTTGGCAGCCAAAACTTCATCGAATTTGGTAATGTTATCTGGAAAGTTCTAAAACCAGTGGAACACACAAAAAAGGCATAGGGTTCCTTGCGGTTTTAGCTCTCCCATTTGTAGATTTGATATCTTCCCTCTCCTGCCAGGTTAAACAGCCAAAAATAAAACGATTGGGGACTTGGATTCAAGGAACTGTCAATGTCTCTCTGTGAGAGGGGTGAATTCCAGCAATCTTAAAAGAGGTTGATCCATCCCCCTCTTAAGAGACCTGCTCTAAATCCATTAGTGTTGGACAGGCTGATGGATATAAATATTTCATCCTATGTCCAACTTTCACATTGAAGAGAAAAGTGGTGCAGCAACCTATTTGACCACTACTATATGCTCTAAAGTGGACAGATTCAACACCACTCACAATGGAGGAATGATTGTGAAGGGAATCGAACTTGTAGGAAAAGGCTAAGTTGACCACAGGGGAAAAAACAAACCACTATCTACATTTAGGGCTGTCTGAAAATCCCCTTGTAGACTTTTTTGTACGGCACAGAAAAAAAACGCAAATGATTTGTGGTTTTGAAGATTAGGAAAAAATAGATAAAAAGTGAGCTTTTCTTTTTTGTAGCCACAAAGTAAGAGGTAACTTTGTAATCATACCTGTATTTGCTGGAAAGAAAACTGTAAGTTTCACGAGAGCAAAACCCACTCCCTTCTAGCACTGATGAGGTTACCTAGTTTGGTAATGAAAAGTCTGCAAGAGAACAGCCAAGCTCAAAGAGCACCAAGGACCTTGCACTTCAACCTCTAGCTACAAATATTCTCTTCTATTTCTAATCTTTTTTTCCTGCACCTTTTTCTTTTTTCTTCTTTCCTTTATATTAGTTTTTGTTTACTTGAATATGCTCTTTAAAACTTTTAATATAATTAATATTAAAAAAAGAAAGCAGTGGAGCAACAAAAACATTCTGGAAGAAGCATATTATCCAGAACTATCACAGTGTAGATTCAAGTCAAGACGGAGGGAGCATGGCCGTCTTCATTTTATGGGACTATTTGGCAACCTTTGGCACTGTTAGCTACACCATCCTTCAGGGCCACCTACAAGGATGAAAGCACTACGTAATGACAACATTGTTCCTGAGTGGGCAGGTTCTGACCATCAATTGTTGTAGAAGAGAAGGGGGTCAATTCATTATGGGGGATTCTAGGCTTCATCCCTTTTAAAATCTACATGAAGCCAGTGGGAAATGGGCAATGCAGTGGAAGGATTATATGTGGAGAAACCAGTTTGGTTTCAACCCAAGCAAGAGCCAAGTGGTTAAAAAACTCAGCAGCTGGCTGACCATTGTCTTGTACCAATTCTGATTCTGAATAGAACTATGTTCTACATGGAACTAGGAGCTTTCCTGGACTCACAGCACTGCCAGGGGAAATTGTGTTCAGGAGGGAGCATCTATGGCCGCAAGACAAAGCTCTGCATGATGAAGTTTAATAGTATGCCAAAAAGTGCACTGAATTATTAATACAATTATTGCACTCACCTAGCTTTTATTTGGCTTTTCTTAGCAGCAGCCTCACTAGCTGTCAATGGCTCAGGAAGAGTTGAAGGGAGAGGAGAATTCTTGGAGAAAATAAGTGAGCAGGTTATTAATAGCTTTTTTAAAAAAATAGTGATAGAAAAAGTTTTATATCACACCAACTTGAACATAATCACATTGCATACCAACAATAAAAAAAGAGACCCACATACAGTATTATCCATTCTATTTGGAGAACTGGGGATGCAGCCTCCTTGTGAGGTTTCAGAAGATCTCCGAGACCTTCTAAAGCAGGGGTGTCAAACTCAATTTCATTGAGGGCCACATCAGGATTATGTTTGACCTGGGGGGGGGCAGGGTGTGTGTGACCAGGATGTGTGCGGCCAGCTTGACATCACTCATGTCGGGGGCGCCTGTGGCAGCCAAGAACTCTGCCCGCAAAAACGGGCTCCCGTGCTCCGCTTTCGGCTGGGATTGCCTCCCGCAACCCTCTGCCAGAGAAAATAGAGCTCGGGAGGTCTTGGGAGCTCCATTTTTTTATGGTAGAGGTACTGCAGACCAGTTCTTTGCTGTTTCAAGGGCAGCCCCACAGGCCAGATCTAAGCACCCCGCAGGCGGAATCCAGCCTGAGGCCCTTGAGAATTTGACATCCCCGTTCTAAAGTATCACAAGAACAGTATGTGCTATTTGAAGAATGACATAAGCAGATTTGGGGAAAAGCAATGGCGTGGCTACCAGCTGTGTCCTATAAGGAAAAGCCAGACACCTCTCATCAACAGTGGAAAGAAGATGGTGAAAGTCACCTGAGAGCAGCAAGGCCTGCAGAATGCAGGACAACGGAGGTGGCTTTATGATCACATTGCTTAGTGATCAAAGAAATTCCAGTCCCAATTACCGTTGTAAATTCAAAGATCACCTGTACAGTAGTATTCCGCATTTTTAACTTTGTTTTTGTTGTTAAGAAACAAGGCCAGGTGAATAGCTCTTAACTTGGTCAATTATTTAATGACACAAGCATATCTTGGAAATGAGGCCAGGAAGTAATATGTCAAATGCATTAAAAATGCATATCGCATTTGCTACGATCAATACAAGCATACATTATCTTATTCAGTAACTTCTAAAAATAAACTCTTCCCTTGTCAATACTACATTTGCTAAAAGATATGGGATTTTTTTTTTCAACAGAGGAAGATGAATTAATATTTTTTAAAGCAAACCTGATTACCACTCCTACTTATTATTCTGAACAAGATGTACTGTGTCAAAACAGGCACAAATATAGATGTGCTTACATTCATGTTTAAAATTGGACAGTCCTTTTTGGCAAGTTTAAAGGCAAAATAAGATACTTGAAAGATATCAGGTCTTCGCTCTTGATCTGGTTCAAGCATGTATCCTGTTGAGTACAGCAAATTAAATTATTAACATAAAAGTGAGAAGTCATTAAGGCAACCAAGTCTATTAAGAGTGAATAATTGATTTTATAGTTACCCCTGAGTTCTAATTACATTACTTTTTACAGATAAAAGAAGTATCATAGCAAGGTATGGGTGTTAAAAGAATAGAGTGACTGGATTGATTCCTCTTAATTGTCATTACAATATGTTATGTAATATTCTTACATCTATCCATACGTTACACTGTGAACTTTGTACCAGTTTTACAAGAAAGCTACAGGATTGTTTTCTTTATAAATTAGATTTGGCTAATTTCATGCCTTCATAACAGCTAAATTATTCTAAACTGCCTCAAAAAATTATTTTAATCACCATTTGGCAACACTGTAAATTTTATTTCAGGCCTAATTTATGGTACCAATTTTAACTTTCCACACCCTTAAACTACCAAGGCTAGGTATTTTTGACTGCTGTATCTCCTATTTTGTCATTCTCGGGCAAATAAAACATCACATCAATTCTGCCTGGAAAATCATCAAAATGTATATTTGATGAAGCAACTTTCCCTGAGATTCTTTACTTCTTAACCCTATTATGTTTTAGCTTCCCAAACTAGTCTCGTCTGTACTGGCCAGGATTAAGCTACAGATAATCAAAAATTTTAGTACCATTCCCTGCATAAACACTCTAGTAGGTGAATGTTTTTTTAGTTTGAAAGCAAAGTGAGCCTACACAAAAATGAAGTATCACTTTTCATATATCTGTAATTTTTCAGTTTATAAATTAACTGCATTTTTTAAAAAAGAAAAGTGGCTTGATAGGGACCAGAGAACTTTCTAAACTTATTTTATGGGTGGCAATCAATCATATACAAAAGATTACATTAACTACGGTAAGCCATTGTTCAGAATTAGCAATGCTGTCATAAAATGTCAAAATAAATTTAGAGAGCCAAAAGAACGCTGCTATTCCAATATAGCTAAAATTACAAATCTGTATATTTTTTTCTATTTATATTTGCAACAATAACTTTCCCTAAAGAGGAAGGGGGAAGAGAAAAGAAGGTATTAACAGGAATCAGAAGTCTGATTACACACAAATAGCCATTGAAATCTAAGTATAATAAATTAGGACTACCTATAACAGATTTCTAAATGTAGAACTTTATCCAATTTAAGAACGGAGCCTTTGGACACATTATTTCTTTTTAAAAAGTCGTGATAGTAACATGTTCTGCCTACATGTAGCAATTTAGTTTCACATAGAAAGTTTAGTTGATAAAATGTACCAGTTACTTACTTATCAAACAATGCATACTGTGAGAATAACGTGAATTGTCTGGGATGGTAAAGCTTCCATCACAAATAGCAACCTGACTCTCACCAAAGGGAAGTGTGAAAAAGCAAAGTTTATACAGCAAGCAGCCAAGGGCCTGTTAAAAGAAAGGACATCATTATAGTATTAACTGAACTATAAACAGCAGACTCTACTTCAAAAGTTGCAATAAGTTTTGTTATCACAATTTCATATTGAACATATTGAACAATTGCTAGATATAATAATAAAACTTTTAAAACATGTTGTGTTACTAAGATAATTTAGTATTATTTAGCAGCAACTTTTCCTAAACTATAATTCTGTCAAATTTGTTCATTTTAAAAATACTTTTCTTGATTTTTTGCTGCTTGTGGCATAATGACAATTTATTCTGATGGTTATTTATTTCACCTCTACATCTTCAAAGTACACTTGTTCTAGTAAAAGTGCTATTGTGGTAAATAGTTTCCAAATGTTATGGATTAAATCCAATCAACTGTTTCTATAAATTTAGTCATTAGAACAAATAAATAAATAAATATGATTCTTTTAAAATTATGTTCTACATTGAATTTGGCAGATTAAAAATGTCACCCATTTCATTTTTATCAATTGTCTAGATATGAGTTGGATTCAGACATTTACACGCAGCAGACTCACTGAAATTAAGAAAGATTACAGTAAACCTGAGCCTGGCTACTTCTAGATTCCTGTGATATAGTGATTTGGTCAGCACCTTTCTTCTTAATTCTTACAAAACTGTTTATCTTACCCAGATATCTGCCTTGGTTGTAATTGTTTTCCCTCCATAAAGGTTGATCATTTCAGGAGCTCTATATGACAATGTGGTATACCTTAAGGCAAATAATTTAGGATAAAAGTTAATCAAGCACAAATATGACTAGTGTAAACTGTTTTACAAACCCAAACTAGACAGCTATTGCACTCATAAAAGTACTTTAAGGTAGGGTGTTATTTATTTTATTTTTTAAAAAAATGATGGCACTCATTTTTCTCAGGGTGGTTGATAAAGAAATCAGACCTGGATATGCACATAAAATGTCTTGATTACTGATGGTTTGGCTTAGCTTTTTGCAATTGAGGGGTGCACACACAATAGCAAAGAGCAAAGGCACTCCACATAGACAGCAGAAGGAAAAAGATGCCAAAGATCAGCTGGGGGCAGCAAGAGTGGTGGTGGGGGGGGGTCACAGAACCCAGAGTGGCCAAAGGGGCAGAGATGGAGGAGAGAAGCGGGGGGGGGGGGGTGGACAGTTGAAGTGCATGCTGGAATTGTAAATGCAGACAAGTGCTTCAGTGGCTGTAACTCTGAAAAACAAAGCTATTTGTTTAGCACCACTGTAATTTCAAATGGCCATTGAATGAATGTTCATTAAATGAGGACTACCTATAACAGATTTCTAAATGTAGAAATTCATCCAATTAAAGAACAGAGCCTTTGGATACAGTGGTGTATTAGCCATTAAGCAGACTAAGCACCAAGCTCAAAGGGGGCACCACAAAAACTTTTACGTAGTTTGTCAGTGCTTAGGGCACCAGTGAGACTTAATCTGCCACTGTTTGGATACATTATTTCTTTTTGAAACATCGTGATATTAAAGCAGACACTGAGATTTCCAAACATTCTAAAGGTGCATTTTGTTACTGTTAGGATGCAGAAAACTACTCCCTGAAGATGTGCAACTTAATTAATATTAATGCAATATCGGGTTTTCCGTTCAATTGTATAGAATGTGAAGGATGTGTGTTTGTGTTTTATGTTTACACTTATAGTGTGCATTGAAGATGGCAATTAATTTCATTGTACAAGGTGCAATGACAATAAAGTAAAGTAAACTAAACTTACTTTTTAATTTCTTCTTCAACTCCACTGACTCCATCTTTCTGAGGGTTAAGGAATTTATTAGTGGCACTGCCGAAGTCACAAAGGACATAGTTCCCACTATCATTCAATAAAAGGTTTTCAACCTAAAAGAAAACAGACATCGATTTACAACAAAAACACACACCAACACCAAATATAGTTCTAATCATTTTCAAGCACTTTCACTTAGCTGTTTGAGTTAGAATGAAGAACTAAATATTATTATTACTTTAATTCCCCCAAGTAAAGATTTATACACTGTATTACAACATGCACTACAGTTCACACCGCAAGAGTAAAGCTCCATATATAACAGAGTTAACAAGCAGCCTGCAATCAGCTTGCCAAACATTCTGCCCCCAAAAGAAATGAAGAAGACTGGCTATGTATCAGGAGGCAGATCTTTTCAGTAGAAGTCCTTACTGAATATGCTCTTCCTGGAAGCATGGTTCCCCCTCTATCCTACACGTTCTTAGAATGCTATCCTTTCTCAGCACTACTTCAGAACGCTCACTTGTTCACCTAGTATCATTATTATTATTCTAATTTATTGAAATTATTGTACTGTTGAACTACTGAGATGCATGCTACCCAAAGTCAATCCGATTTGGGCATTCTACAAATTTTGTAAATAAATGGAGGGAGATACAGTGGTAGATACAAACTTAAAATAACTAGGAATGTCCTGACTACAAGAACTATTAACCAGTGAAACAGCCTGTCTTCTGAAGTCATGGATGCCTTGTTATTGAAGGTTTCCAAACAATGTTGGACAGTATGGGATGACGTAAGGATTCCTGCCGTGGGCAGAGAGGACTTGATTAGAGGGCCTCCAAGGTCCATTCCAAACTGTATTATTCTATGAAATAAAATAAATATTGAATAGCAATTTCCACAAACCACATCCAGCCTGCGGCTGTGCTTTAGAAAGTACAAGTTGGTCTACTTCTGTTATGTATTAATCTGTTTGAACACAGTTTAATATCTCTGTCCCTATATATAAGCTCTTAACTAGCCTCCTCCTTACTAAAGATAATACTTTTATACTTATCAAAGACAGTGCAATGCTATTATCTAAGTTTAGCTGCCCAAATAGTATGTCCTACATTTGCATGTTTTAAGTGCATTGTGATCTACTCAAGAACATAAGAGAGAATTAAGAGCGGTGTATAACACCAAAAACATAAAATTATAGCAAGTCAAAATAACTTAAGTCTTTTGTTTTCACATGATCTCAAACTCAAAAACTGCAGAAGAGCCAGTTAAACAAATCAAATCAGTAGAGATTCTAAGGTTAAAGTTTATGTTATTGATTATTTACAAAGATTAGAAGTGCATGTATGCATCTGTATATGTTCTTTAATGCTTGTTGACTGTGGGACTTTCCAAGTAACTCTGAAACTGTTTACAAGATTGTTATATAGAATTTGAGTAGATTTCACAGTGTTGTTTCAGCTTACAGAAGACTAAATTGTGAGTTTAAAGAAGGAAGGGAAGAAGCATTTTCACATGTGTTGCTCAGCATCTGACAGGGTTGGTGCTGAATGCAGTTCATATGTGTGTGGAGAGGATACTTGATACTACCACAGTACATAAAGAAGAATTTACTAACAATAAGAGGCCTTGAATAGCCTGACTCAGAAAGTGGTAAATTTCAGTGGGAAAAAAGGGCAGGATGCCATAGGTTTCATAATGTATTCTTGCTGGAATAGATTACCTCTACAATCCCTTCCAACCAGAGGTGGGCTTCAAAAACTTTAGCAATCGGTTCTCTGCCCGGTTGCTGGGTGGGCGTGGCCATGGTGGGTGTGGCCTATTCTGCTTCCTGCACCACGGTGGGAGGGGTCATTTTCACCCTCTCTGGGCTCCAGAGGCTTTCCTCAAGCCTCCGGGAAGGCAAAAATGGCTTCCCTGGGCTCCAGAGGTTTAAAATATAAGCTATAGCTATTTCAGAATTTCTCTGAATACCACTGTTTAACAGTAAACCCACAAATATAATCATACCCAATTTATTATCAATTTGGCTTCCAATCTATTAAACTACTGAAAAAAAGGAATCAGGGTTTAAATTAAAGTTTGCTGTAAGCCAAAAATAAAAAATAAAATAAAATCTTATCCCATAAGTAATCCATTACAGTAAACCCAAAATTTTCAAGCATTTTACACAAAAAGGACATACCTGAAAAGTGGTAAATAGTGATTATAATATTTCCACAAGACTTTCCTAATTAATATTACTACCTGTTTCAAAACAGCAGTTCAAACTATTCTTTCTTTTCGAACTCCATTCAACTGAACTTCCAGCTCAACTTAAGGAGCCAGGATGAAAAAGAAATAATTATTCTAAGATAATTTCTTAGATCTCATCCAGCAAGTTGAGCATAAGTCTCAAACCAAACCAACCAAAAATGATGTAATAACAGGGTTTTTTAAAGGCACCATCTATCTCAGCTTGATTAAGACTCTGAACTTAGAAAGAAAACATGGATATACTGAGACTCTATTTGTTTGTTTGAAACATTTATATATCATCCATTTTATACAAGAATTAAAATATTGATAGTAAAAGCTAAAAAACTGTATTAAATAATGCCATAAGCAGATTAAGGCAAAGATAATGAATGAATAAATAAACTAATCCATATAATTATTCATTCATAGACAGGAACAGCATGGATTTCGGTCACAATTTTTCTCACCTTCAAATCTCTATGAACAATGGGAGTTTTGCATTGGTGCAGCCTAGCAACAGCTTCACAGGCATCACAAAAAATTCTTAGCACTTCTGATTCAGTAAAGCCCGTTTGTAATCTCTGGTTCATCTGATTCACTATTTGCCCAGCTAGAGAGAAGGAATAAAAATAATACATAGCAGACTGGATTCAATTCTGTAAGATTGGAAACATTAAATATTCAAAACCCTGAAATACTTAACACAATGCTGCTTTTCAAAATAAAAGTTTAGATGTCATCTATTATTTATCAG
This sequence comes from Notechis scutatus, assembly GCF_049901735.1. Classification (NCBI taxonomy): domain Eukaryota; kingdom Metazoa; phylum Chordata; class Lepidosauria; order Squamata; family Elapidae; genus Notechis; species Notechis scutatus. The sequence continues at coordinate 10,644,159 of NC_142012.1, read as the reverse complement.
AGATAAATACTAAGAATACAGTTAATGTAAGCATTTCATAATAACAAATTAAATCAAAACATTTTTATTTAATTTTAAATGGCAAATTAGCTGGATAAAAATAAGTCTCAGTTTAGGGATAATAAACTGCAGTCCAAGCATAAATAACAAAATTAATTGCACCGCATTGGAGAAAGTATCTTCTGCAGATCAACCTAAAATACTGATTCTAAATGAAATGTGCTCTGAATATTTCATATAGCCCTAACATATGAGTGATCACTGTCGTTTTTGTACCATTTTTGCTTTCTAACAAGAAGCAACAAAATGGAGGAACATTAGCAAATAAGGTTGGCTGTGGATAGTCTATTTCACCTTGCAGTAACTATCTCCAAAGCTGCTATAATTTTGTCCAAAACACTGCATGCTAGCCAACTATTTTTGTCATTAAGATGACAAAAAATGTACTTACCACGACAATATTCCATTAAGATAAGCACTTCCCACACATTATCACTAACAGAATTGACAGCACAATCCAAATACCCTACAATGTTCTTGTGCCCAGACAGTTCTTTCTGTAAAAAAGAGAAACATTCTTAAGTACAAAGAAAAAAAAAGAATATGCTAACTTTTAATTCTACTGCAAACTATCATTCAATGCAAACTATTAATCATCAGTTAGTTATTTTATGATGTATTAGACATTTTATAAGTATTCATTTCTTGTTATTATCTTGAATACAGAATCTCACCAATGTACTATCTGGAAAAGTTTAATCTCTTCTAAATAAACCTATGAAACTCTTTTTGTGTTTTCTATTACTGGCTTAGAATCATTAAATTATTTAAAGCTTATTCAACATGATCTGGCAATTCAACAAAACATGAATTTGAGGTTTTATATAGAAAGCCAGGTTAAAGGGGAAACAAGTTGGATAAATATTAAAACTTTTATACAAATTAAACTGTATTTCCTATATTCTTTTTGAAAGTGATCTAATAGTTAGGAATGCACAGCATTTCAAAATTGACTCCGGAGAGATGTTTAAAAGTACACTGCTCAAAAAAATAAAGGGAATACAAAAATAAGACATCCTAGATCTGAATGAATGAAATATTCTTATTAAATACTTTGTTCATTACATAGTTGAATGTGCTGACAACAAAATCACACAAAAATTATCAATGGAAATCAAATTTAGCAACCCATGGAGGTCTGGATTTGGAGTTACACTCAAAAGTAAAGTGGAAAAAAACACTACAGGCTGATCCAACTTTGATGTAATGTCCTTAAAACAAGTCAAAATGAGGCTCAGTAGTGTGTGTGGCCTCCACGTGCCTGTATGACCTCCCTACAACGCCTGGGCATGCTCCTGATGAGGTGGCGGATGCTCTCCTGAAGGATCTCTTCCCACACCTGGACTAAAGCATCCCCCAACTCCTGGACAGTCTGTTGTGCAACGTGACATTGGTGGATGGAGCGAGACATGATGTCCCAGATGTGCTCAATTGGATTCAGGTCTGGGGAATGGGCGGGCCAGTCCATAGCATCAATGTCTTCGTCTTACAGGAACTGCTGACACACTCCAGCCACATGAAGTCTAGCATTGTCTTGCATTAGGAGGAATCCTGGGCCAACCGCACCAGCATATGGTCTCACAAGGGGTCTGAGGATCTCATCTCGGTACCTAATGGCAGTCAGGCTACCTCTGGCGAGCACACGGAGGGCTGTGCAGCCCCCTAAAGAAATGCTACCCCACACCATTACTGACCCACTGCCAAACCAGTCATGCTGGAGGATGTTGCAGGCAGCAGAACGTTCTCCATGGTGTCTCCAGACCCTGTCACGTCTGTCACATGTGCTCAGTGTGAACCTGCTTTCATCTGTGAAGAGCACAGGATGCCAGTGGCAAATTTGCCAATCTTGGTGTTCTCTGGCAAATGCCAAACATCCTGCACGGTGTTGGGCTGGAAGCACAACCCCCACCCGTGGACGTCAGGCCCTCATACCACCCTCATGGAGTCTGTTTCTGACCATTTGAGCAGCCACATGCACATTTGTGGCCCGCTGGAGGTCATTTTGCAGGGCTCTGGCAGTGCTCCTCCTGTCCCTCCTTGCACAAAGGCGGAGGTAGCGGTCCTGATGCTGGGTTGTTGCCCTCCTACGGCCTCCTCCACGTCTCCTGATGTACTGGCCTGTCTCCTGGTTGCGCTTCCATGCTCTGGACACTACGCTGACAGACACAGCAAACCTTCTTGCCACAGCTCGCATTGATGTGCCATCCTGGATGAGCTGTATTACCTGAGCCACTTATGTGTCCCACGCTACCACTAGAGTGAAAGCACCGCCAGCATTCAAAAGTGACCAAACCATCAGCCAGAAAGCATAGGAACTGGGAAGTGGTCTGTGGTCACCACCTGCAGAACCACTCCTTTATTGGGGATGTCTTGCTAACTGCCTATGCTTTCCACCTGTTGTCTATTCCATTTGCACAACAGCATGTGAAATTGATTGTCAATCAGTGTTGCTACCTAAGTGGACAGTTTGATTTCACAGAAGTGTGATTGACTTGGAGTTACATTGTGTTGTTTAAGTGTTCCCTTTATTTTTTTGAGCAGTGTACATTCAAGCACAGTGTACCTATCTTCTATTTGTAGAACTCTACAGTTCTACAAATGCAAATTGTCCAACCCTCCCAGATAACACTAACTGTTGAAATGAAATGTGAAATGCTACAACCCACAAATAAACTGTTTTTACAATATACTGTATTTCTATAATTTAACCACAGTGATTTCCTCATATCAAAGAACCACATTTCAACACAATGAAAACAAATTCGAACATTAGCTTACAAACTAATGCATCATTTCTGAACTATACACACACACACATATATACTGTACATACAACACAAAACTTATATCAACTTACCATTATTGTTATTTCCCTTTTGCAGATATTGAGGTCAGGAACATTATTTACATACATTCTTTTCAATGCACATCGAACTCCACCATGAGTACGCACAAGAAGTACCGTGGAAAAGCCACCTAGAAGAACAATAGTGCTATGAATAAGTTCATCTTTTTAATATTAAGAAGCTAAAAGATTATTTCTTAAAAAATAATTCAAATGATTACTAATATTCTTGAATGTTTCCATTTAATAGAACTACGTGAAAAACTGCAAACAGAATTATGCAGTAAAGGACAAATGCCCATTATTTTCACATTTCAGAAATTCGTTTATTTAGAAAGAAGGAATTAGGTTAAAGCAGTCTGTTGAATCCAAACTTGGAAAACCAACGTATCAAAATAATCAAAGAAGGAAATTTTATTCAAAAAGTAACTATTACTGTAAATTCCACTACTTCATAGAAACTTCTGCAAACATGCTATGAAATATCAGAACTTTGTTTCACAGAACGGTTTATACAGGGGCAAACAGTTTTAGAAACATTTAATGACACAGCTGAAGTTAATACAAACTAGAAAAACAAATTTCATATGAAATCCTGATATAGCATACTCAACAACTTTAAGTTTGAAATTTTTGTTCTACAATACAGCTTTTATATAATTACCAGTTTTAAATATTTATCTAGTTCAATATTCCTTATAAACCATCTTTTAAATACTTCTTCCAGTTTTCTCGCCATCAAAAGCAAATCCTTTCTGAATTTAACCTTAATGTTTTCTTAACTGTAAATCATCCATAGTCATCTAAGCGAGATAGGCTGTGTAGAAATGTGATAAATGGGATGGATGGATACATGGAGTTCCCGAGATATCATATCACTTACAAGATGAGCAACGTCTCATGACTCACTTTGAAGTTACAGCGATTCTGAACAAAAGGACTTACAACCGGTGCTCAAAGTTACGGCCATTAGTGTCCCCACTGTCACATGATCAAAATGTGGGCATAGTCCACTCACACTTTATGATTGCAGGGGTGCTGCCACTCCCCCTCATTTGCCAATCTAACCCCAATCTATGCCCTTTTGGCCCCTTGCACTCCATGCCCCAATATCCTATCTGACTTTTATTTTCACCACATTAACAACCCTATCAGGTGGGTAGGACTAAGAGGCAGTGACTGGCCCAAAACCACCCAGCCGGCTTTCATGACTAAGGAAAGCCTAGACTTCTGGTCAGCATCTTAAACACTGTACACCAAACTGGCTGTCATTTTGTGACATGTGTCAGAATGCAGATTATATTAACACTTAACACATATGCTAAAACACCTAATTATTCTTCAAAAGAACTTTTGCAATAAACAGTAGCTTTTCTAAGAACTGACTCTGTAGCAAAAGAGTAGTCCAGCAGCACAGAAGACTGAATATGTCAAGGTTATATGTTCTCCCATAGCTTTTCAATTTAAACGACCAATACTGTATATTTTTTTAAAAAAAAAAACCTGGATCACTATTTTCATCATCACTGAGAAACCAACAAGTTCCTATTAAAGTCTGAAACTACCGAAGCACAGATTCAAGCAAGTATTTTTTGCCATTAGATGGCAACATATCCTAACACCTTTTAAATCTATCACTGTTCCAGACAGTAAACTGTAATAACCTAAAGAATGTCACTGTACTGATGTTTGGTTATTTCCAACACTATATTTATTCAAGATTTTTTATGATTGATAGACCAATTATGTATAGAATTATATAAGAAAAGTTGTTGACTAGATAAAAGCAAAATGTGAGAATAAGACTTGCAAGTCTTCTATTCCACAAAAGTAGTCACTAAGCATCTGTGGGCATGTTCATAGCCTTAAACTCTTTATCACTGTAAAACCTTGTCAAAAATGCCATGTTTTATGTAGAAAGCACATAACCCCCTTAAATATATTTAAAATATTGGTTAAATCTACTTAAAGTAGATTTTACACACAAAGTATGCAACCCTCTCCCTAGCTACTGCTTACTCCATAACAAATTCTGAGACTATGCTATTTAAAGCTCCTATATTTTTAAGAGATTCTTTTTATTAAATATCTTTACAGCAACAAACAGTGCTTTGCAGAACTTCAACTTTAAAGGCAAAAAAGTGTTTCAATGTATGTGGGGATTCAAAAATTGCATCTCTCTGCAACTTCTTCTGTACTTCTATAATCAAGCACAAGTAGAAGTGTGATTTGGAGGGGGGAAAAGCATCTGAGTTGCAGACAGGTGCTACATTCCAGACAATCTGAAGAATATTTTGCACTGCACAGCCTTAGAAACAGCCAAAGCACCAATGTGTTTTATTCCCATTCCAAATGAAGTTTCAGGGAGCTTCCGTAACTAAAACTAGCCCCATTAGAGTGACCCTAGCAAACAAGTTTCAAAAACTCAACAGTGGGATTTTGAAACTGCATTTCACAGAAATCTAGGATTCTACAAGGACTTAAATGGGTCCAATAGAATCAATGGGGGGAAACTCTCTGCAAGGAACCAAGAAAAAAAGGCATACTGTAGTTTCATGTAGAAATGACTTTCCCCCACCCTCCATAGTTTGTTGTGAAGAGGTTCCTCCACCCAATTTTAGCAAGAATTAAAAACAATAAAGGAAAAAAAATCTCTACATAATAAAATTGTTAGGGACACTCCTAAAAAATAAGTTGAAGATTGAGTTTCATATCCTTTTTCTCTTGGTCCCTTTTCAAAGTGTTTCTCTGCATTCTTTTGAACCCTGGAGTTCTAGAGAAAAATATTTCTCAATAATCCATTTTTCACAGCCTAAAAAAAAAAATTTGAACACATTTTCTTCACATTAAGATTATATGGTATTTCAGATAAGATTCCAAAAAGTTGCTTTGGAGCAGACTGGAATGGGAACAAAGCACCTATCTGCAACCTTTTAAAACAGATGCATCTCCTTCTGAAATGGCATGGCTATCACGCAATCCCAGAAACAACGCAAGATAAAAGTCACAGTCATGTATTTTAAAACACTTTTTTGAACCAAAGCTAAATCCTACATACAGTATAGTATATTTAGAGTACAATGCAGAGATTATGGACAAGTCTCTGCAGCTTTCTTGGCAAGGGTTTTCAGAAGTGGTTTGTCACTGCCTCCTTCCTAGGGCTGAGAGAAAGTGACTGGCCCAAGGTCATTCAGTTGGCTTCATGCCCAAGGTGGCACTAGAACTCACAGTCTCCCTGTTTCTAGCTTGAAGCTTCAACTACTACTGCAAACAGGCATTGTCAGAAGGAGCTTATAAATGCTAGTAAATTCAAGCCATATCGACATTTTTTCTGTCTATAAAGAATTATAGGAATTTCACATCCTAAAATTTATTGATCACCCACCCACCCTCACCAGTGTTCTCTCATCAATACTGCATTCCAAAATAATTCCTGTGTATACAGTTTCTAAAGAAGTAACTATTTATCGTTAGATCTTTTACAGAAAGAAGGGACTTACAGAACTTTAATAGACTAAGTTTTATTTTATTTGAATTTTTGTTATCAGAAGTCCACTTTATGTGTGGTGGGTTCCAATGCATAACATTTTATAACATAATACATTTGTTAAAATGTAATATAGCGTGTAGTTTTCAAAAGTGAATATATTCTAAATCTTTCAACTTATGTCTTCCTTCTTTTCATGTGAGTCCCCAGTTACTTTAATTTTGCTACCTTAATTCACTTAATTTACATTTTTGAAAAACTGGAAAAGTTATTTTGGCAAAAAGGCATTTTTCAAAATCTTACACTATGTTTTTCTTTTTATATTAAAATGTATAGTATACAAATTCCTCAAAAGGGCTAGCCCTTGAAAACAGAACAACATTAAAATCATTTTAAAATACAAAAAGAACTTTAAAAATTCAGAATACTCGTATGGAATTCTCTTTTCCCAGAGAGACGATGCCTCACCCACTCTCTCTTGGGCTTTTATAAGCTATTCAAAATGGTCTTACTCTACTGTGTCTTTGACCCAAATTGAATGGGGGCATCACTCTAGTTTTTAAAAGGAATGTTAATTGTTTAGTTGTCTTGTTATTTTTTTTAGCACTCACTGACAGAGTCCACTGGAATTGGGGCAGCTTAGAAATGCTGCAGATTGAATGTGTTACTGTAAAGCAGACAGAAATCACAGAATAAAATGTAGGCTGCAGCTTTCCTAAACAGGAAGGTCCTTGCCCCCTAGCAAAAGATGGCCTTAAAAAATGCAACTGTGTCTCCGAGGGAAGAGGGTTCCATCATTTAAGAGTACTCATAAGTTATTTTTCCTTTATCTCCACTATAACTCCACAATAATTGGGGACGCAGGGAAGGGCCAGTTCAATCAGATCTTAAGCTGCAGAAACACTGACATGGACAAAGCAGCCTCTGTGTAGAGAGTGCAGAAGATGGTCTTGATGGAGAGAGGGCAAAGCAATGATCATACAAACTTACTTACTCCAATACAAAGATATTTAGAAAACATTTAAAATAGGCACTTCCCTAATTCATTTGAAGACAAAAGAAGGACAAGGAGAAGCACATTGAAACTTGCAAGTTTCTGTTACTGTTATACAGCCATTCTAATAAAATTAGTTTTAGGCCTAAGTGGCATCTGTTTGTTGATCTGGATTACCTTATAAGACTGACGCTCTACAATGTCATGAAGTCATAAAGTACCTTCTGAACTATGCTAGAAACAAAACTAGTCATGAATACAATCCTCACGGGGCAATGTGATCTTGCTGCTGAAAATCCATTAAAATTCTCACTGCCACAGTATGAATCAATCATAGTTTACAAAGATTCTTCAAAGATTGTTAACCATTTTTTTCACTGCTGTTGTAACTTTAAACAGTCACTAAACAAAGGGTTGTACAGGTGAAACTCAAAAAATTAGAATATCGTGCAAAAGTTCATTTATTTCAGTAATGCAACTTAAAAGGTGAAACTAATATATGAGATAGACTCATTACATGCAAAGCAAGATAGTTCAAGCCGTGATGTGTCATAATTGTAATGATGATGGCTTACAGCTCATGAAAACCCCAAATCCACAATCTCAGAAAATTAGATTACATGAAATCAATAAAACAAGGATTGTACATAGAACAATATCGGACCTCTGAAAAGTATAAGCATGCATATGTACTCAGTACTTGGTTTGGGCCCCTTTTGCAGCAATGACTGCCTCAATGCGGCGTGGCATGGAAGCTATCAGCCTGCTGAGGTGTTATGGAAGACCAGGATGCTTCAATAGCGGCCTTCAGCTCTTTTGCATTGTTCGGTCTCATGTCTCTCATCTTTCTCTTGGCAATGCCCCATAGATTCTCTATGGGGTTCAGGTCAGGCGAGTTTGCCGGCCAATCAAGCACAGTAATCCCACGGTCATTGAACCTGGTTTTGGTGCTTTTGGCAGTGTGGGCAGGTGCCAAGTCCTGCTGGAAAATGAAGTCAGCATCCCCATAAAGCTCGTCTGTGGAAGGAAGCATGAAGTGCTCCAAAATCTCCTGGTAGATGGCTGCGTTGACCCTGGACTTAATGAAGCACAGTGGACCAACACCAGCAGATGACATGGCTCCCCAAATCAACACAGACTGTGGAAACTACACACTGGACTTCAAGCATCTTACAGTGTGTGCCTCTCCATTCTTCCTCTAGACTCTGGGTCCTTGGTTTCCAAATGAGATACAAAAGTTGCTCTCATCAGAAAAGAGGACTTTGGACCACTGAGCAACAGACCAGTTCTAGTTTTCTTTAGCCCAGGTAAGATGCTTCTGACGTTGTTTGTTGTTCAGGAGCAGCTTGACAAGAGGAATACGACATTTGAAGCCCGTGTCCAGGATCCGTCTGTGTGTGGTAGCTCTTGATGCACTGACTGCAGCCTCACTCCACTCCTTGTGAAAGTCCCCAACACTTTTGAATGGCCTTTTCCTGACAATCCTCTCCAGGCTGCGGTCATCCCTGCTGCTTGTGCACCTTTTTCTTCCACACTTTTCCCTTCCACATAACTTTCTATTAATGTGCTTTGATACAGTACTTTGGGAACATCCAACTTCTTTTGCAATTACCTTTTGAGGCTTTCCCTCCTTATGGAGGGTGTCAGTGATGGTTTTCTGCACAACTGTCAGGTCAGCAGTCTTTCCCATGATTGTGATTCCTACTGAACCAGACTGAGAGACCATTTAAAGGCTCAGGAACCCTTTGCAAGTGTTACGTCTTAATTCGCTGATTAGAGTGGGACACTTTGAGCCTAGAATATTGAACCTTTTCACAATATTCTAATTTTCTGAGATTGTGGATTTGGGGTTTTCATGAGCTGTAAGCCATCATCATCTCAATTATGACAAATCACGGCTTGAACTATCTTGCTTTGCATGTAATGAGTCTATCTCATATATTAGTTTCACCTTTTAAGTTGCATTACTGAAATAAATGAACTTTTGCACGATATTCTAATTTTTTGAGTTTCACCTATAAGTGGAGGACTATCTATAATGAGGAAACCTGAATGTTCTACAGCAGGGGTCTCTAACCTTGGCAATTTTAAGCCTGGAGGATTTCAACTCCCAGAATTCCCCAGCCAGTTCTGGGAGTTGAAGTCCTCCAGGCTTAAAGTTGCCAAGGTTGAAGACCTCTGTTTTACAGTACTAGTCTAAAAGGAGTTTACTATCATTGTTGATCTTCAAGGAACAGTTCCAATTTCCTGCATATATAATCAACCACTACAATAAAAACTATTTCAGATCCAAATCCAGATCTGAAGCTAAACTAAAATGGATCCAGACAGTTCCACTCAAGAATCTAAGATACTACCAAATGCTAAAGGACAAAAAATTGAAGATGCCTATGGAAACTCTCAGTCATCCAGGTCATGGTTGTCCCAAAGGTGCTTTTTTCAAAAGGCAATTGGACTTAACAACCCTGAAGACGTTTTGCTTCTCATCCAAGAAGTTTCTTCAGTTCTGGTTGCCTTTTGAAAAAGCATCTTTGGGACAATAAATTGAAGACTGCTGAAAAACTTTCCCAATACTTTTAGATCGCATAATCTTATTAAAGATTTCCCAGTATGTGCATTATTACTAGGTCCTACACCCTCTCTATCCAGCCTCTCCCTACACTGATCACTCAGAAACAGCTAGGGTGACACATGGTAGTTCCAGGTAGTCCTTAAATTACAACCATAATGAAGCCTTTCTATTATGATCATAAATCGGAGCCTGTCCATTACAGTCATAAACCATAATAGTCAATTTTTTTAGTCAAATTTTTGCAGTGGTCATTAAGTGAACGTCACAGTAGTAAAATGAATGCTGCAGTTGTTAAGCCTTAAGTGAACCCATTGTTCACTATGGAACAGTTTTGCTGAAAAAGTGCTGGTTTTCAGCAAAACTGTTGTAAAATGCAGTTGCATAACCATGGGATACTGCAAACAGCAGTAAATGCAGCCGTGTTGCCAAGCACCCAAAGTGCAGTCATATGACCAGGGAGGAACCGTCAGAACTTCAGATCCAGATCATAAGTCCCCTTTTTCAGATAGGTCATAACTTCAAATGGTCTCTAAGTGACCGATCATAAGTGAAGAACTGTCTGTACATATTGGTCTCAAACAACTAAGAACTACAACTTTAAATTATATAAACAAAAGTATATCCATAACAAAAAACGGCAGGAAGAAACCACTGGTATATCATTAGACAAAGCATCTGTATTCATTTCTCCAAGCAGTAATCAGTTTATGTAAATAAATGACAGCCGGTGTATACATAGCTTATTCAAATATTATTTTGTCAGACTGAAAAAAAATTAGCTTCTAAAACATCATGTGTAAATTTCACTAATATGATAATTTTGAAAACAACTATCATGAGGCAGAGCAATATATTTGACTAAATCAAGCTTCTACAGATTTTTTTTGAAAGAAAATATAATTGAAACTATTGTTTGATTCACAAAACTGCATACATATTTAATTTTTTCTAGAGCAATTAATACAAAAAGGGCATAAGAAAGCCTGGCTATGTGGAATCAGCACAGCAAAAATGATTCAAAATCACCACCCAAAATACTAACATATTTTCCTTTAATTTATACATTTTCTGAACAAGCATGCCAATTGATTTCTGTAACAAAACATTTTGTTTTGTTAACTGAACAGAGCTGATACAGTATACTAAGCAGTATATTTCAAATTAAGTCTATGCGCTCTTTGTCTCATAGATTTATTTATTCAATTTTAACCCCACTACAAACTCATGACTCTCAAATAGATTTTTTTGTAACAAGGTAGTTAGATTTGAACTCTGACTAATTAATATTTCACCATGGTGTAGAAAAACATCATCATTAATGGACAGGATGATAGGAGCTATAGACCAAAATATTCAGAAAATGCCAAATCTCCTTCTTTTCTACACAAATATAACAATAAAGTTACATTATAAATTCTACCAATTCCCAAAGTTTTCTCTCACTTCTAGATTTCTCATTGCCATTCTTAAGAATAACCCCTCCCTAACTGCTATTTTTATTTTATTTTATGAATTTCCAAACATCCTCACTGATTCATTCTTTCCACAGCATCAAAGTTATTTAGTAGAATTTCCTCCCTGTTATAAAATAATCCCCCATGAAGTAAGCAGTATACATCCAAAGACTTCATGTTATCGTTTTCAGAACAGTTTCCCTAATGCCTAATAATAGCCAGCAGCTGCCTCTTCCTCTACAAATATCTAAGAAAATGTGCTCACAATTTCCTAGATTATGTTTTTGTAAACTGTCATAAGTATTGTAGACAATTCCCACCAAAACCTACTTTTAATTTACTTCAAGTATAAGAAGCAGTTTCATTAAAGCAGTTATACGAATGAATCAGATACAATAACACATCTGTACACCTCAATTACTCATTTGAACTAAATCTATATTGATTCATTTAAAAATATTTACACGTCTTTCCCACATACACAACAATGGTCTTCTAAAGAAGCCAGAAAGGTAGTTAAATTTAAGGGGGAGGAGTAGTTCCTCCTATTCTTTTTCAAGCTATAGAAACTTTAACATACTGCGGTTTCCAGCCAGGGAAAAGGAAGCCCCAACCAAACACACCTGTAAATGTTTACTTAGCTATGCAGTGTAAACATGCAGTCCAAACAAGTTAAAACAAAAGTAGAGTGATACTTTGATACAATCGATATTATGATGATCTCTTCACTTAAACCTTTCTTGCATGATTCAGGGAGTGAGGTATTCTTCTACCTGGTCTTTTAATTTATGCATAATGTTTTAACTTAAACTAATTTAATAGTTTTTTTTCCTTCTTTTCTATTGTAGATACAGGTAGTCCTTGACTTATGATCACAATGGATCCCTAAATTTATGTTGCTAAGTGAGACAGGTATTAAGTGAGTTTTGTCCCATTTTACTATCTTTCTTGCCACCGTTGTTAAATGAAACATTGTAGTTGTTAAATTAGTAACACAGTTATTAAGTGAATCTGGCTTCCCCATTGACTTTGCTGTCAGAAGGTCGCAAATGACCACATAAATCCGAGACACTAGAACCCGTCATAAATATGAGTCAGTTGCCAAGTGTCTGAATTTTGATCACCTGGAGATGCTGCTATGATTATAACAGTGAAAAGCGATCATAAGTCACTTTTTTCAGTGCCATTATAACATTGAATGGTCACTAAACAAACTGTTGTAAATTGAGGACTACCTGTACATTAATTCAATATATGACCATCCAGAAGAGAGGAATGTTCCCAGTCCTTTTGATTAAACAATGTCATCTATAAGGACCCAGGAAGTATGCCTTCTTTGCTCTTATTTTACTTGTTTCGTATTATTGTTGTTTTACTTTGAGAACTATCCAGATTCAGTTCAAGTGGGGCTGTATCAAAAGCTAAATAAATTTCAAAAACAAAAATATTTTAACACAGGGTATAAAAATATATTAAATCAAAATAAGACACACAACATAGCGTGTTCATGAACAGAGAGTCATTGCTTAATTAAATTAACAATCCAATTGAGGGAAATTGATTAAACAGCATTTAAGATGGCAATGACTCACAATGACTGGAAAGCATTTTATTATATCATAATGTCACTACATGCAAATCATCAGAATTAGCCATGTGATGGGAGCAAATAGAACAAAGCCACAGATTTACACTCCCTTCCCCGGTCTTCCTCCATCACACTACGAAGAGTTCAGCTATGGGGCTATTTTTATAAGCTACAGACAGTCATTTTACCCATGGCTAAAAGTAGAAATCTACTTTCAAGCAAAGATCCCAAAAGATGCTTTTTTTTCAAGAGGCAACTGGACTTTCTGGTGTTTTCTTTGAAGACGTTTCACTTCTCATCCAAGAAGCTTCTTCAGCTCAGATCTGAAGAAGCTTCTTGGATGACAAGCGAAATATCTTCAAAGGAAAAAACACACAGAAAGTCCAGTTGCCTCTTGAGAAAGCACCTTTGAGACAACCGTGACCCCTGGATGACTGAGAATCTCCATAGGCTTTCAAGCAAAGGGTATCACGTTGGCGCCACTGAAGCAAAGATAGTTGGGATGAATGGTTTAATTCATGCGTAATACTAAATCATCCAAAACAGGAGTGAAAATTTAATTCCTACAGTAATTTTTATTTACATTGTGTTAGTGAAGTGTTTATAATTTTGAGTTACTCAAAGTGCAGCATATAAATACGGTATTGTAAAATGAATAAATACATTTCCCAAGGAAAAAAGAAGATTGAGCAAATAAGCCTAAAAATCTTCTAGTCTGTATTTTTTATCATGAGAAACAGAGACAAATCCAGCCAGTGCCTTGGAATAATATAATGTTAAATAGGCATTTTGCATTTTTCTTGATAAATCATAAATTTTATATTGCATTTTTTTTGAACAAGCAATTGCAAGACGTGAGGTAAATAGATTAGGAATGCCATTTCTTTTCAAATTTAAAATCATTGCCCTATATACCCATCAATGATAAGGAAAATAGATATTATGCCTATTATGCCCTCCAAAAAAATAGTACTGTGGACCATGAAGCAATTTTAAAAGATATGGCACCCTGGGGAAATGTTAAACCTCTTTCCCCAACTAAATATACACAAAGAGCTGCTTTGATCTTAAAGAAATACTTGCATCCAATGTTGTATAATTCATAGCCTCTGCTGAGTCTTAATTTTTGGAATATTAAATTAACCCTTGCTACCTTTTATACCCCAAATAACTTATTAAAGTGCTTTATGCAAGTATCATCAACTTATCAATATGCTTGTTTAAATATTTTGTCTAAATATCTGAGTATTAGCTTCCAACCAGATCAATATGAAGTGCAATGCTGCTTAGCTTTCACTATTATATCAGGTCATGTTGCTGACAAGTTACAAAAATTGCAGTGACAGTAGCAGCCAATATTAGCAGAATAACTCTTTATACAAGCTGGAAAGTTATAGCCAGCCTGGCAAGCTTGTTCTCCGGATACACTGAACTTCAATTCCCATAATCCTTAAATACCTATATTTGTCAGTATATTTCTACCCTTCCGATCTCCTATCTACTGCTTAGGAAATCCTAAGGATTTATTCCAGGATTTATATTTTGTTCCTGGAATGACCAAGAAACGAAGAAAGGTATCTATATCTATGATTTTTGCCAAGATTAAATCCCATCCAAAACAAACAACTTATTTTGCTCACATAAAGAATGCACAATCCGATCCCTTAATTCATGCGAATGGACAGGGTGGGTGGGTGTACAATGCTTTGGATCCAAAAATTCTCTTTTATAAACAAAGAACAGCGTGAGAAGAGTGAAACTCAAACACATCAGTCTGTTAGGAAAAGCCATGTATTGTTATTACTGTACTTTTATTCTCTTTTTTTTTTTCTGATACCATTAAAAATCCATTTAAAGTGGGTCACAATTATACTGTTACATGCTGAGAACAGGCCACAATACCCTGGCTGTTATAGCAAAATTTCTGGGTGGCCCAAAGGTTCAAGAATAAGGGAGCTGGGAGCACAGGAATTCTAACTTGTGGAGAACATAGAAGAATGACAGGTGATAGGCTACAGAAGCACAGACTAGGGCTCAGGCAATACGCTTTTTCAAAGGCACCTCTGAGAAGAACCGTGGCACCAAACACATCACTGGTAAAAATGGCATGCTCATTTGGTTATTTCTACCACTACTGAATGGCAGCTACTGCTGCTAATAAAAGGATTCAGGGTACTGTACCTGGAAGCATTTGCTACACTTGGCTCTTCAGTCTCCATTTTACTAGAAAGCCAGAGATCCAACATTTCAGAAGTCCCATCTTCCTTCCTGCCACAACACTTCAGGCTCTTCCTCTGCAGCCCTTTACGATAAGGTCAGAAACAGACTCTACCAGAATGCTGGACTCTATTGTATTTTTGCAGCTGTCGCCATTGTTTCTTCAATGTCATCTCTGCGGCTGTCTAATCTGGCACTGCTCTCTCTGCTATGTCTCTCTGCTAGCCATATAAGTTGTCACACTCTTCGTGCCTTGGATGCACCAAAACCTGACAGTTCCCTTTTTCCTAAGGCAAAGGGCATCCAAATCCAGCTTCCAGAAGTACCTTCACACATACACATCCCTAAACTTGCTTCTGGGGACTAGAATGGCTATTCTAAAATCCATTTTATACTAGTAGGATTGCCAAGCAATTGGTCACCAGGGCTGAAACTAGCAGAAGGACTGACTAGGATAGGATAGCAAGTGGTAAATTCTCACTTTCCAGAGCAGCCTTTTCCCCTTTTTCTTTTGACTTTTTTCTCTCTCCCCCTCCTCCTTCAATTCTTTCTCTTCACGATGCTTGCTCCATCTTCCTGCCTTCCCCTTCCCTACTTCTTGGTACAATAATTTCAAAATTGCCACGCAGAAACTTGGTGGAAGGAAACTGAGCCAACTGCCCCTCAGGACATTTTCACTCAATGAGGCACACGCACATAAGTGCACCATTTCTCAGCCGCCATGCTTCAGGGACTTCCACAACATTCCTCCCACTCTTGCTTCCAAAGCCAGGGAAGAGCTCAAATCCCACTATCCTAACCAGTTGATCAGGGAAGACAGAGGCAGCAAAATGAGCTTCTACAATGCAGAGCAAAAAGTCCCCCACCATAGGAGAAACGTTCATTCTTGCAACAACTATTACTGTTGTAGCTTATTATTGCTTTTGTTGTTATCAGTAGCACAGTTTAGGAATCACACGTGTATATATATATTATTTTGGTGAAATACAATACCACAAAGCTCGAGAACCCCTGCCTTTAGGATTGAAAACCCTCACTCTAGTTATTGGCAGCTTTCCATTTCCCGTGGCTGATAACAATCTCACTAATGCAACAACAAACTGTATACAGTGAAAATATGGAAATTATTGATATATGTACGTAGAGTACATTGATGTGTACATACCAAAAGTACTTTCTTCTGTGCAAATAGTGTTTGTCACTTAAGGACTTGCAAGGTTGGCTCAACTGGGTTGTATTTAGTGTCATGTATGACTAAACATCTTCCATCCAGTGTATTTACTTGAAAATTTGTCTCATCGTTTACTTAATTTATTTATATCTCGCTTTTATTATTCTTATAACTCAAAGTGATGAATATATCCAACACACCTTCCTCCTCCTATTTTCCTCACAACAATCCTGTGAAGCAAGTTGGTCTGAGAGAAAGCAACTGCCCCAAGATTAATTTAGATAACCAAATTCATACGTATGCTGAATCAGTTTACCCTGGCCTGTTACATTCCAGCTTGGCAAATAAATGCTTTAAAATGTACTAACAATACATACATTCAGTTCCTTGTCACTCAGGTCAATAGTACATGTCTTTTTTTTTCAAACAGCAAGCCTGAGAAAAATATGGGGGCTACTACCTTAAACATCATCCTCTGGTAACAACTGCCTTCTTGGTATCCCTAAATGAATAGCTAGACAGCTTTTTCTCAATATATGCCTTCTTAAATATATTGTACACCTATTTATGGATTACAGACATTTATATCTTGCTTTTACTCCAGGAGCTTAAGACATTATTTCCTCTTTCATTTTATTTCCCACAACTATCACTCTTGAGACAAGTAGGGCTGAGAGAATGGGATTGGCCCAACATTAATTCATCAGTTCCAAAGGGTTCTTCAGTTTGGTTTAGTGATTAAGGCATCAAGCTAGAAATCAGGGGATCATGAATTCTAGTCCACTTTAGTCACAAAGCCAACTGGGTGATCTTGAACCCATCTCCTTCTCTCAGCCCTAGGAAGGAGGCAATGGCAAACCACTTCTGAAAAATCTTGCCATGAAAACTGTAAGGATCATGTCCATGCAGTTTCCAAGAATTGGACATGATCAAAATGAAAAATAAACACACCAGAGAGCCAGTGTGATGCACTGGCTAAGACACCAGAGTAGGAAATGGGAGACCAGGAGTTCTAGTTCTCTAAGCATATAGGCAGTTGGGTGACCTTGGACCAATCCCTCTCTCCCAATCCTAGGAAGGAGGCAATAGCAAGTCACTTCTGAAATCTTGGCAAGAAAATTGCAGAGATTTATCCAAGAAGTCATAAGAAGTCAATACTGACTCAAAGGCACGTGCACACACACATATGCACACACACACAGAGGTTCAAAGTTGGAGCAGGTTAGACACATTTACTCTATTAAAAAGGATTATCTAATTCCAACAGGTCCAATGGCACCAATAGACTCACAGATACAGCCTCTATCAGACTTTCTAAATAAATAACCAGGTACACTATACAAATACTTTGTTAGCAAGGTGCAGGCAACATTTAGCTTGCATACAAAAGTGCAAGGACAGTTTAGTAAATCGGGTTTTGGTTCTCCTTGTGGCATAGTGGCTAAAATATACCACTTAAGTTATACTCTGTCTGAATGCAGCATTCTATACTAGTTACAAGAGCATACTACCAATCAGTTTTGATTGGTAGCATGCTCTTATAATGAGTATAAAATGCGGCATTCAAACTGAATATAACTTAAGTTCGTCATCTAGTGTATTTGTTATCTTACTCAAAAGTATTCTGTGAAAGCCTTAACCAAAACTGTAACTTCTCACTCATATTGTACACTTTGCATCACACTATCATAGTATGATGGGTATGTATGTATATTTATTTGAATTATAAAAGAGATTGCCAGGCTGCAAAGTGAAGTGCTAGCCTCCAACATCATCTTTATTTCCAGAAACATCTTCAGACCCCTCATGGACCCACATAAGTTTTATGGTATGGCTGTATTTTATGGTATGGCTTAGTATTTCTTTTTATTATACCCCCTTCCTCTGAAACAGGGCAAGAATAAACAAGAACAGCAGAAAGGAGTGGCAGTAATATTCTATAAATTAATGCTTTGTATCCCATTATGACCTCCGTGGCCTCCACATTATGAATAGGCAATGCCTCTCAGCAACCATTTTGCAATTTCAGTTCACTTCAAAATTCTCAGTGTCACCACTGGATTATAACAAGTATTAACGTTATCTAATACTTAATTTATACTCCAGATAAATACTGTTTATAAAGAGCCTTGAACATCTAGGGGAAGCTCAATAAGACAAATCTCTGAAGGATGCAGTTTTTAATGGCAGCATTGTTTTTGTTATTTTACAGAGTTGAGGAGAAAAGGATTACACTTACAATTTCCTTACAACCCAGCCATACCTGTTCCATAAGAATCATAATTTACTCGTAAATATCTAGAATACCAAAAAACTCAGATTTTCAGCATATATAAACTCACCAGTTTATCCTAACAATAATCAAGTACTTCTGCAAGTTTTATATCAAATCCAGGCACAATGTATCTGACTGCAAGGCACCTTCTTTCTCTCTCCCCCTCTGCTTTTTTGTACAATATATAATTAACCTATGCCCACAAACCAACTTGTACATCTTTTTCCCACTGTCAACTTTATATCTGAAATCTACAGTGCTGCATGCAAAACTTTCCAAAGTGAAAGCTGCCTTATTCTGTTTCAACAAAAACAAAAATGAAGTACTTTGTCACACTTGAAGAGCATCAAATTTTAGACTGTACTTTTTACAATTCCTTAAAATTCTCAGTTACTTTACAAATTAATCACACTACAAACTAAAAGCAGTCTGTCGTGTTGTTATTTGTAGGAAAAGCAAGCCATTCTTTCAGGACAAATCCTTTCATTATTTTAACTACAAATATGAGTAGAAAAGAGTCATTAGTGAAACTCACAAATGTGGAAAATATTTCTCCTTTGCATTTAATTACACCATATAAAGTCATGTTTCCTTAAAAATGCTAAATTTGTTTTGAATACCACTTTAACCTACCGCTGGAATCCCCCTTCCCCCAGCAGGAATCCCCCTTCTTCCAAACATAAGAGTTTTATTTTAAACATGCAAAAGGTTCAACAATAGGAATCATTTTTAGCCAAACAAAACAATTATAATGTACTTCATGTACATTTGCCTTTGAAGATGGCTTGGAAATTTAAATTGGTTCAGCATGTGACCATCCGGAGGCTGGGAAATCTGAACATGTAACACTTCTTCTGAACTAATTGTATGAGTTACAAACCTGCTTTCAGGCCAAGTTCATGGTGTTGTTAATAAATGGCTTATTCTTATGTTACCATCCTTGTATAGACATTTACAGTGACATTGGTCAAATGCATTGATCAAATGCCCTCTAAATAAAATTATTTATACATACAAATATGACAAGGACCTTTCTGAAAGTGATAGGCCCATAAGTAAATAATCTTTTTGCTGTTATTTGGTGTTCAACTATCTTAATGAGCAACCTTTAGATGACTCCTGAAAATGAATTTCTAAACTTTAGAATGCAAACAGCTTATAAAATTCAGTCATCTTGCTTAACTATATTTTTATGTACTTATCTCCAGTACTTAATTTGTTATCTTGTATCTGCATCTCTATACACCATTCTGGGAGAAACAGACCCTATAACTCACTTACAACCACCCTCAATAATAGTAGTTGTGCACCCAGAATCTTGAGCTGATTACCAATGGATTTACAATACCCTTAACCCTTATGTAGAGGTTCACATGATGAATGTAAACCATTAAAGTGGACCTTGACATCCTCTGACCATGTCAAACAAAAAGAAGACAAGCTTTTATATTTATTTGATCGACAAGCTTAAGAGTGACTTTGGGCCAGTCACTCTCTCTCTCAGCCCAACCCACCTCACATGGGGATTTCCTGTGGGGAAAACAAGAGACGGAAGTATTACATATACCCACTGCCTTGTGATACATAGATGACAGATAGATGATAGTTAAATAGAGATAGATAGATAGCTATAGATCAGGGGTGTGAGTTTGACAGCCCTGCTATAGATGAAAGAAAGAAAAGGAAAGGAAAAAAGGAGAGATAGAAGAGACAGAGAGAGAGAGATGAGATAGGTAGATGGGAGATGAGATAGGTGTGTGTGTGTGAGAGAGAGAGAGGGAGAGAGATAGGTAGAGGAGAGAGAGATGAGATGATAGACAGACAGCTTAAAATTGAATATAACAAACTGCCTATCTCAAATCCTTGGTAGCCTAAGTGGATAAAATGCCAAACCCAATCTAAACATCTGATTACTATCAACCATTATTTATATATGTGGGTGTGGGTGTTTATGTATGTATATACATATACACACAATTTCCTCCTTTCCTTTACCCATCCTTCCCCTTCCAAACGAGCATCTTTCCATCCTCTTTCCATTCCAACGACCAACTTCGCTGCAGGAAGCACAGAAAGAGAGAGAGAGAACCCTTGAAACAGGACTACAATAAGCCAACATTTCAACTTAGCCCAACGCTGCCATAGAGATACCATTCGATTCCAGTCAAACCATTTCCCCTTTGGGGAACTGACCCCACCACCAGGCCTCGAAGCCCCCCCACCCAACCCATCCATGCCTCCCTATTACCCCCCACTAACCCCCCCCCACACACACACACCCCCCAATGCCTGGGTTTGTGCTCGGTTCCCAGGGAGTCATACATCCCCACACCCCATAGACACACACCCAGGCCACCCCTTCGGTGGAGGAGGAGGGAGGGGGAGAGAAACCAAAGCTTTGCGCCTCAGCAACCCCTTTTCCTACAGCAGCGCCCCGGGGAGAAAAGGCAGAAGCGGGACGTGAGGAGGAGGGGAAGCCCACACAGTCGGCAACTTCTGCCTTTCGTCCTGAGAGATCGAGCGGGCCCTACGAGAAGCGGGGGGTAAGGACCCGCCTGTCACACCCGCCGGGAGTTCCTTCGGGTCCGCCAGAAACGCGAGGGCGAGGAAGGGAAGCGGCGTCGGGCGGCCCCCAGGCCTCGGCGACCGGTAAGCCATGCTCACCTTCGGCCAGCACCTCCTCCACCGTGACCTGGAAGCGCCCCACGGCGAAGACCCTGCTGCTGCCCACCGCCAGGGAGCCCGAGACTCCGATGCCGCCGCCGCCTCCGATGCCGCCGCCGCCGCCTCCAGCCGCCGGTGCCCCGCCGATGCCTCCGGGGCTGCCGCCGGTGCCGTCAGACTTGGGCATCCGAGAAAACTTCTTCATGGCGGGAGAGACGCGAGGAAGCGACCGGACGAGGACGAAGACCGGGCGCCGCCCGCTCTTTTCCCTCACCGAAGGGACTGCACCGCCCGCCCGCCCGTCCCCGCACTGGGGAAGCCCGAGGCGACCGCCGCGCCCCCTCCCCCCTTTTTTTTCCTTCCTCGCCTCACATGCCCAGCCGAAGGGCCCCTTGCGAGGGAAGCCGAGCTTAAGCCCGGCGGCGGACGCCCCCGCTCGCAAACCCAGCAGCAGCAGCAGCGCCGCCGCCTCGCGCCCCGAACCCGCCTCACGGGCGCTGAGGGAAAGGAGCCGCCCCCCCTCTCCACCCCCTCGGACGGGCGCGCACCGCAGCCCACAAGGGCGCAGGCGTTCCGCTGAGGGGCGTGCGTGCGCGCGCGCGCCTATGGCTCGTTCGCTGGTTGGCGCGCCGGGGAGGTTTGGGGGGGCGGGGCCCAGCAGGGAAAAGGAGGGGGCGTGACTTGGGGGGGGGTATATATGGCGCGAGGGGGGGGGAAGGATGCGTCTCCAACTTGAGAGGAAAGTTCGCGCAGGCGTGCTGCTGATTTTTCCTCTTTCTTTCTCCTCCCCCCACCCCCCTTCCTCGCCGTCTCCCCTTCTCCTCCTTCCTATTATTTCCCGCTGCCGGAAGTGAGGTTCGGCGTGCCCGGAGGAGCACGTGCTAGAGGGGCTGGAGGAGGGCGGTAGCGGAGGGTAGTCCCTCCGCCGCTGAGCGAGTCGCTGGTGGTTGCTGCGGTTCTTGGGGAAGGCGCGTGGGGTTGACTGCCTATCGGCTGGAGGTCTCCCCCCCCCCCGTGCAAGGGGACTACAGTTCCCATCACTTTCACCCGTGCCAAGGGACTGCAGTTCCCATAATGTTCCCCCTGCAAAGGGTCTGGCAGTTCCCATCATTTTCTCTTGTGCAAGGGGACTACAGTTCCCATCACCTCCCGTGCCAAGGGACTGCAGTTCCCATCATCTTCCCCACTGTGCCTTAGAAAGGGCTGAACCTCTTCCTGGGGGAAACTTGGCTCAAGTCTATCCTTGGCTCACTGTGTGGTGTGAAGCTCTGAATCCAACCTAAGAGGGAAAAAACAACAACCAAAGATGAGATATATGCATATAATCCTCTTGGCTCAGGATACCAAATTAATAAAGCATGCGTGTTCCTTGCATCAGGAGAGCACCAAGCTGGAAAAGACTCAAGATTGAAGCTCTGCCTTTCTTGAGGCAAGTTTTTTGCAACATCTGTTTGGGTTTTAGTGCCAAAATGGATGATTAAGCAACACTTTATATGCATGCAAAGTAGATTTGCAGAACTTGCTGGACCGAGGACAGTTCTGTAAAAACTTTCTGCATGAATAGTACAGAGTTACAGGAAAGGAGGCAAAATTGAAACAGCCCCCCCTCAACAGAGGGTGAGGGATATGACATCATCTATCTCTAATCTACAACACAGTCCCTTCAACAGTTCCAAGAAGGCTCCACACCCTTTTGCACCCCTCAGGTAACCCTGAGGACACAGACAAACCCCCAAGTGGCCAGAACGACTCCTTAAAAGAAAGCAAATGACCAGCTGTCTGCAAGGAATGTTGAGACTCTAGAACAGTGCAGAGAAGAGCAACCAGAATGAGATTAGGAGACTGGAGGCTAAAATATTGAGAATGGTTGCAGGAACTGGGCATGGCTAGTCTAGTGAAGAGAAGGACCAGGGGAGACATGATAGCAGTCTTCCAATATTTGAGGGGCTGCCACAGAGAGGAGGAAGGGGTCAAGCTATTTTCCAAAGCAGCTGAAGGCCATAGAAGGAATGATGGATGGAAACTGATCAAGGAGAGATTCAACTTGGAAATAAGGAGAAATTTTCTGACCGTGAAAACAACCGATGGAACAGAAGTTGCCCTCGGAAGTTGTGGGAGCTTCATCACTGGAGGCTTTCAAGAGGTGATTGGGCTGCCATCTGTTGGAAATGGTATAGGGCCTCCTGCTTGGGCAGGGGGTTGGACTAGATGACCTACAAGGTCTCTTCCAACTCTGTTGTTATTATTAAGAATATAAATCCTTCCATTCCCCACCATCCAATCGGAGCTGAAGGAGCTTCTTGGATGAGAAGCGAAACGTCTTCAAAGAAAAACAAGGAAGTCAAGTTGCCTCCTGAAAAAGCACCATTGGGACTACAGAGTTACAGATAGCCCTCAACTTTCTACCACAATTCAACCCAAAATTTCCATTGCTATGCCAGGCACTTGTTAAAATTGAGTCATGCCATGTTTTGTTACCTTTTTGCCTTAGTTAAGTGAATCACTGTAATTGTGAATCATACTGTTGTTAAGCAAACCTGGTTTTCCCCATTGACTTGACTTGTCAGAAGCCAGCTGGGAAGGTTACCAATGGGGAATCAAATTAAATCCTGAGATAGTGCAACTGCCATAAATACATGCTAGTTGCCAAGTGGCCAAATTTTAATCAGATGCCCCTAAGGAGGCTGCAGTGGTTATAAGTGTGAAAACTGGTCAACGCCATTGTAACTTCAGTGCCTTTGTAACTTCAAACTGTAAACTTCAGTGAATGGTTTTTATTGGAGAAATACCTGGGTGCAAAAGAACATGCAAAATGGAATAATGGCCTGTTTGTGATTGATTGAATGAATGAATGCTTTATTGGCCAAGTGTGATTAGACACACAAAGAATTTGTCTTGGTGCAAATGTTCTCAGCGTACATAAAAGAAAAGATACATTCGTCAAGAATCATCAAGTACAACACTTAATAATAGTCATAGGGTACAAATAAGTAATCGAATCATACTAGGAAACAGTCAGTAGAAATCATAAGGATACAAGCAACAAAGTTACATACAGTCATAAGTAGGAGGAGATGGGTGAAAGGAAGGATGGGAGGATTAATATAGTACTGCAGACTTAATAGTTTGACAGTGTTGAGGGAATTATTTGTTTAGCAGAGTGATGCCATTCAGAGAAAAACTGCTCTTGTATCTAGTTGTTCTGGTGTGCAGTGCCCTATAGGAGTGATGGCGAACCTTTTCCAGCACCAAGTGCCAAAATGGGAGTGCGTGTATGCATGCCGGAAACTGGAAGAGTAACTCCCTAGTGCACCACACAGGAGCACCAGAAACTGGAAGCTCAGCTTCCTGGCACGCACATGTTCTAACGCACATGCGTGTGCAAAGCTGAGGTGGTATTCAGCAGGTTCTGACTAGTTCTGAAGAACTGGTAGTGGAAATTTTCAGTAGTTCGGAGAACCAGCCAATACCACCTCTGACAGCCCTACTGCTTATTTTGGAGCCTCCAAAAATACAAGACTGGGTCTTATTTTCAGGGAAACACGGTATTATCTTTGAGAAAATTTGGAGAATTAACTCACTGAAGGAAAGCAAAGTGCCTTTATCTGAAAGGGAGTGACAGGGAAGGTGTGGAATCTCGCAGGAATACAAACTTGAACCAGCCTGATACCAATTCCCTGGAAACCTCTGCAAATAGATCAAAAAGAAATCATTATCCGTTTATAAGCCCCTTGAAAACATTGCAGTAATTTTCAGCAAAGAGTTTGCCAAGAACAAGTACTGCTCAACTCCCTTGATCTCATTTGTTTACTTTCTTAATAGATCGAGGGAAGGGGGGATGACGTACTTAATCATTTTGAGTTCAAGACAGTAGGAATGAAAGAACAACCTGTTCACTGTTGCTTTGATTATTGTGGCATCAGAAATACGATGGTATTGTGATGGAGGACGGGAGGAAGCCAAAATAGAGTTTCTGGTAATCTTAGAAAAGATAAATGGAGAAGAAAGGCATGGGGTGTAGGCATCTGTAGAAATATCTAGGAAATTAAAGGAAACGCACAGGTACTAATGAGGGATGAAGCATTTAAAGAAAAAGGCAGATCTTGATTAGCCCACACATAAATCAGACTGGGAAGAATTACCTTTACAAGTCGTCCTCATTTACCACAGTAGTGGGATTAAAAAAAATTTACTACCAGTTCTGTAGGTGTGGCTTGGTGGGTGTGCTATGACTTGCGGGCTTGGCAGGGGAAGGATACTGCAAAATCCCCCTTCCCTCCCCACCCCACTAACCTGCTTTCCAGCCCTGTTCTCCTGTGAAGGGCAACAAAGATCAGCTGGGACTTGGGAGGCAGAGGATAGATCGGGGCGGGGCCAGTCGGAGGTGGTATTTGCCAGTTCTCCGAACTACTCAAAATTTCCGCTACCGGTTCTCCAGAACTGGTCAGAACCTGCTGAATACCACCTCTGATATACCAACTGTCTCATACACCAACCATTTAGGTCTCCAAACTTGGCAACTTTAAAACTTGTGGACTTCAACTCCCAGAATTCCTCAGCCAGAATCTGAGAAAACATGTTCATAGCTGTTTGAGGAATTCTGGGAATTGAAGTCTTAAACCCATCTTAAAGTTACCACATTTGGGGACCCCTGAGTTACAATGGTGAGGAAAAAAAATAACTTCAACCAACCCTCTCACTGATAACCTTCTTAGGTCTATAATACAGAGGAAAGCTGAAGAGAATAAACTAATAGAAATGCTCAACGTCCAGATATTAAACTCCGCTTAAAGGAATCCATTTCAACTACCTCTAGAACAGGAATGTCAAACTTGATTTCATTATGGGCCACATCAGGGTTGTGTTTGATCTCAGGGGGCCAGAGTGGGTGTGGCCAGCATGGGGTCACTTGTGTTGGGGGGCACCTGTGGCGACCCAAAACGCTCTGCCAGCGAAAACGGATTCCCACGCTTTGTTTTCATCTGGGTAGGCCTCCTGCAAATCTCTGCCAGCAAAAACGGAGCTCGGGGGCCACGTGTGGCCCTCCCGAACTCCATTTTCGCTGGCACAGCAACATGGGCCTGTCCTTCACTATTTCCAGGGTGGCCCTACGGGCCAAATCTGGACCCCGGGCCTTGAGTTTGATACCCTGCTCTAGAAGTATTTATCTGGAAAATTAACTCTCGAGTTGCATTGGAAAGCCATCCAGAACGATCATCAGGGATGTAAATAAAGGATTTCATCACCCATTTTCCTTGCTTTTCTTTAAAATAACAGACATTTTACTGTCACTTCTTGACTGACCCCAGCAGTTTCCGAGAAGTCACCTGTAGGACGACATTGCCACTGGTTAAAGCAGGTATCGGCTAAATAAAGCTACCAAACACATAACACAACCTCATTTATCTTTAAAGCCATCTACAGTCATCCAAGATAATAGTTTCAGCTGTGTCCTTGAAAAAGGGAGAACTGGAGGACAGGTACCGTGTTTTTCCGACAATACGCCCCCCCCCAATAGGAAGGCCCAGCGCTGTTTTATTGGCATGAGTGAAATTAAGCCCTGCCCCCCAAATTTGGACCTATTTAGGGGAGGGGCAGGGGGCGCTGGGAGGCGGGAGGGGCAAACTTGCCATTAGGAGCGGTCCGCGGGCAGCTACGCCTCGCCACCAGGCCACTCCTAACAGCCAATCATGGCGGAGCGTGAAGAGCTCCCTACTACCACCAAGCACCTTTGCCACAGACCCAGGTATGGTGCTGGATGCAGGCCAGGTCAGCAGGCAGGCAGGCGGCGGCGTGGGTGGCAGCAGCGGCAGGAGGACACTTTGCGTCACAGGACCTTCGTCAGCCGCCGCTTCTTCTGCAGCCGTCGCTTTCCCTTCTGCCCTCGCCGCGGCTTATGTCACGTTCGGAGTGCTGCAAGCAGCAGCTGGACACACCCCGCTGCTGATGAGAACCGCCTGCCCTTCTGCAGGGCATTGCTTTGCTTGACAGCGGCTGCGTCAAGTAAATGGACCAAGCTGCTCCATTTTTATGACCTTTCTTGTCACAATTGTTAAGTGAATCACTGCAGTTAAATTAGCAACATGGTTGTTAAGGGAATCTGGCTTCCCCATTGACTTGCAGGTCGCAAAAGGGGATCACATGACCTCGGGACACTGCATCTGTCATAAATGTGAACCAGCTGCCAAGTGTCTGAATTTGGGTCACATGACCACAGGGAGGCTGCAACAGTCGTGCATGATGGATACTTTAGTGCTGTTGTAACTTTGAATAGTCACTAAATGAACTGTTGTAAGTTGAGGACTACCTATAGCTGTGATGGCAAACCTATGGCACGCGTGCCACAGGTGGCACGCAGAGCCATTTGTGCCAGCACACGAGCTGCAGGCAAACTTACCTCACTGCCCATGCATGTGCCTCACAGCTGATTTTTGGCTGGTTTGAGGCCTCTTTCAGCCTCCCAGAGGCTTGAGGAAGACTTCTGCAGGCTTCTGCAAGCTTTGCAGACTGAAAACTAGCCCCGTTCCGTCACTTCCGGTATTTTCAGAAAAACAGGAAGTGACAAAACGGGGCTAGTTTTCGGCCTGCAAAGCTTGCAGAAGCCTGCAGAAGCCTTCCTCAAGCCTTTGGGAGGCCGAAAAAGGCCTCAAACTGGCTGAAAATCAGCTGTGAGGCACAGTGCAGGTAAGGGGGTGGCGGGGTGGGTGGAGGATTGCACGCACATGCGTGGGGGCACACATTGCCTTCTGGGTGCTGGCACACGAGCGCAAACTTGCCAGCATGGGCACAATTTTGGCACAGGAGTCCAAAAAGGCTAGCCACCACTGACCTATAGACTACCTATAGTCTAGGCAAAGTGATGCAGACGCATTGTTGATAATTGGTAGAAGACAGCAATGGATAACTGCCTGTTGTATCTCTGGTTTTCCTTGGCATATCCACAAATGGTCTTCGGTTGTGATGTAAGCTACGGCTACGGGATTCAACTGTCCATCCAATTCAGATGTCCCAAAGGTGCTTTTTTTTTTTTTTTCAAGAAACAACTGGTCTTCCTTGTTTTTCTTTGAAGACGTTTCGCTTCTTATCCAAGCAGATTCTTTGGCTCTGACTGGATGGTGGGGAATTCCAGTCAGAGCTGAAGAAGCTTCTTGGATGAGAAGCAGAACATCTTCAAAGAAAAACCAGAAAGTCCAGTTGCCTCTTGAAAAAAGCACCTTTGGGGCAGCCGTGACCTGGATGACTAAGAATCTCCATACATATCTAATTCAGATCTGTCCGTGGAAGAGAAAGAAAATAATTTTGCACTTTACTTTAGGCTCCAAAAGCCTTGATTAGTTTGTATATCTGGCTGAGCACACAAATATGTTGGATCCCCAGAAGAATTCATGGTGGCACTTACCAGTACATAAAATCCTCAACCGAATTGCACATTCTGCTTAATTTCTGTCTTCATGAAATCAATCGATAGCTTTGCTGTGAGCTTCTTTCTTCTCCCAAGGGGGAAAAGGCTATGTCTCTCCAAGGACAGGCAATCCTTGACTTACAACAATTCATTTAGTGACCATTCAAAGCTACAGCAGCCCTGAAAAAAAAGGGACTTGCAACCATTTTTCACACTTTCACATTGCAGCGTCTCCATGGTCATGTGATCCAAATTCAGACGCTTGGCAGCTGACTCATATTTATGATGGCTGCAGTGTCCTGGGGTCACGTGATCCCCTTTTGCGACCTTCTGACAACGAAAGTCAAAGGGGAAGCCAGATTCACTTAACAACCACTACAATGGTTCACTTAACTGTGGCTAGAAAGAGCTTAAAATGGGACAAAATTCACTTAAATGCTCACTTGGGAACAGAAATGTTGTGGTCATAAGTCAAGGACTACCTGCATGGTAATTAATAGCATCCTCTAGCACAGTGGTCGCCAACCAGGGACCACTGGTGGTCTGTGAGAAAATGTTGGTGGTCTGCAGAGAAATGTCACCCCAAAAGCAATTAATCCAAGCTGTGCAGGAACACAAGGCTGGGCCGCCCATGTGGCCCACGGGAACACAAGGCTTGCATCAATTGCATTGCAAACAACACGAGGTAGTGAGGGGAGAGGGGAAGGGGAGGAGGGGAAATTGCCCCACTTGCCCCACATGCCTGGCCTAGCCATGGGGCTGCTTCTTTCTGCTTCTTTCTTCTTCTGTTTTTGGCTGCACGCAAGGAAAGCAACAAAAATCTTTCTTTCTCTCCCCCAAACTCTGTCAGAAATGAGTCTTTGGGACCCTGCAAGGCATCCTGCTCCAAGAGGCTGCACCGGCAAAGACTAATTTCCAGAGGAGTTTGGGGGAGAGAAAGAAAGACTTCTGCTGCTTTCCTTGCATGAAGCCAAAAGTTTCTCTCTCCCCCTGAGAACGGAGCTGGAGACAGTATCCTGTGAACCCAAATAAAGAATGATCGATCAGTAGGAAAACGGGGTAGGGAATTTTCCAGCAGACTTTTTTCGGGTTATTCCCAGGGTCTCTGGTTCGTGGGATTTAAAATTATGAGTTTGGTGGTCCCTGAAGTCCAAAAGGTTGGCGACCCCTGCTCTAGCACAGTGTTGGCAAACATCTCATCATGGGAACGTGTGCTTACACGCACGGGAGCAAGCACCGAAAACCAGAAGAGCAGCTGTCCGGCGCGCACACACGGGACCTCCAGAAACCAGAACAGCTCCCTAGCACACATACGCGTGCCAGGAAGCTGAGCTTCCAGTTTCCAGCACTCCCACACGCACAAAGACCAGCCGGAATCCGGAAGAGCAACGTGCGATGGCTGGTGTGCCTGGAGAGATCGGTTCTGCGTTCCCCTTCCCGGCCCACGTACCATAGGTTCACCATCACGGCTCTAGTATCATGCAACCATTGTTGTTTCAACAGAGCTTTAACAAGGACAGAGTTTATATGGCTTCCAAGATGGTGCCAGAAGATGCTAGAATAAAGCCTGTTTAAGAAAATGGGCAGAAAGATAACGTTCTCTCTTTGCTTTAATTGTATCTGCCATACAGCCCTCAGCAGATCATCCTTGAGGGCCTTCAACTGCTGAAAGGTTCCCCTCCTTGTACCATGCACAGAGAGGACGGAATTTGTACCCATAAATTGATTTAACTTACAATTCTCACACAGTTTCTAGCTTTATACAGGAGCCTTGGTCAAAGGCCACCTGAGAATTTCTTCTTACTTAGCCCATTAACTTCCTGATTGTCTCCTTAGAAACAATAAACAGAATAGGTGATTGTGTAAACACCTGGGCATTCCAGGTCCCTGTACGTCTTGCTAAAACAGGTCTGTGCCAATTAGTGAGAGCGTGTGAACCGAGAGTTTTGTGGATTGCTGTGGGGCTTTTTAAAATCAGAACGAAGAGTCAGAACTGGGAGAGTTGCGTTACTATTATTAATCTGTGGGAACTCAAAATGTTGGAAGGTGATACATCAAGAATTAGAATTAGTATCCTTGTATTGGCCACACAGGGAATTTGTTGGTTACTTAATGCAAAAACTGAACCTTTGGAAAGAAACCTTCCTTCCTTCCTTCCTCCTAAAGACATTAACAAAAAATATCATTGGACGGTGGGGGAAAAAGGACAAGAGTTTGCCAGATATCTGTATGCTGTACTTGAGATTAAAATGTTTGTTAAAATGTTTTAGCTAAATAATTCAACCTATTTCCAATTCAGTGGATAGAGTAGCTTAACAAATTATACACAAACGTTTATAGCTGCTCAGAGTCACTCTGTAGGGGAGATGGGTGACATAAAATAGCAATAGCACTTAGCACTTAGAGTTATATACCGCTTCACAGTGTTTTACAGCCCTCTCTAAGCAGTTTACAGAGTCAGCCTCTTGCCCCCAACAATTTGAGTCCTCATTTTACCCACCTCGGAAGGAGGGAAGGCTGAGTCAACCTGGCGCCTGGTGAGATTCAATCTGCCAAATTGCAGTCAGCCGGCTGTCAGAAGAAGTAGCCTGCAGTACTGCACTCTGACCACTGTGCCACCCTGGCTCTATTAAAAAGTTAATAAATAAATAAAAATAAAATATACAAAATATACAAACACAGCTTTTTGGCATCTCTTAACTGTTTCACTTCTTCCATCCTTGACTCATGCAGTTCCTCTCAGTAGTTTCGTTTTTGGCGTCACTAAGAGTTCTTCTACCTTTTGCCTAAGATGGAACTAGAACTCTCAGCCTTCTGGTGATGTGTCCAACATCAACTAATCAACTTTCATGACTAAGTGGGACTAGAACTCTCAGTCTCTTGGTGTTTGGCCCAACATCAACCAATCGACTTTCATGACTAAGTGGGACTAGAACTCTCAGTCTCTTGGTGATTGGCCCAACATCAACCAATCGACTTTCATGACTAAGTGGGACTAGAACTCTCAGTCTCTTGGTGATTGGCCCAACATCAACCAATCGACTTTCATGACTAAGTGGGATTAGAACTCTCAGTCTCTTGGTGATTGGCCCAACATCAACCAATTAACTTTCATGACTAAGTGGGATTAGAACTCTCAGTCTCTTGGTGATTGGCCCAACATTAACCAACTGACTTTCATGACTAGGTGGGACTAGAACATACGGTCTCCCGGTTTCTAGCCTGATGCCTTACCCACTAGACCAGAGGTATCAAACTCACATTGTCACAGCAGCATCATGTGACTTATCAGGATTTTTTTCCCCCTTCGCTTAACTGGGTGTAGGCGTGGCTAGCACATGATGCAACTGGCCCACGGGCTGGGAGTCCAACAGCCCTGCACTAGACCAAGTTGGCCCTCAATTCTACGACTTTTATACATTCAGTGCCACAGTACATAGGAACTGGGCATGTCTAGTAAAGAGAAGGACCAGGGGAGACATGATAGCAGTCTTCCAATATTTGAGGGGCTGCCACAGACAGGAGAGGGTCAAGCTATTTTCTAAAGTGCCTGTAGGCCAGACAAGGAATAATGGATGGAAACTGAACAAGGAGAGATTCAACCTGGAAATAAGGAGAAACTTTCTGACATTGAGAAGAATCAACCCATGGTTACAGAAGTTGCCCTCGGAAGTTGTGGGAGCATCATCACTTGAGACTTTCAAGGAGAGATTGGACTGCCATTTGTCAGAAATGGTGTAGGGTCTCCCGCTTGGGCAGGGGGTTGGACTAGATGACCTACAAGGTCCCTTCCAACTCTGATTATCTGTTATGTGGCATTCCACTTCGAAAGTCATTTTGGGATAAATACATTGCTGGTATGGGGAATATATTACTGGCTAAATTGCAAGGTTCAGATGCTAAGAAGAACATTCAGGCTAAGGCAACGAGGCCACTAAATCATCTTTGCTGCTTCTGATAAGTGGGAAAGGAAAAGCCAAGGAGATAAAACAAAATAACAACGAGTCTTATTGGCAGGTCCCTGCAATTAACAGTAAGTGTTAGAATCTGTTTTATAACAAGTCTTAATGAGCTTCCTAATGATACGGTCTTAATAACTAAGCAAAGAAGTTATATTTATTTTAGCAGTTGCTACTTAAGGCTTTGTTAAATACAACTCTGAGAATTTATCCTTAGGCAAATCGAAGTGGATAAAACTACAATAGCATCTATTCTAGGCTCTACCATTACAACCCCATCTCTCAAGTTATGTGATGTCTGAGCATAAAAACCGAGACATTAATAAATATAAATAGTTGTTGAGTTATGAAAACTCAATAAAAACTCTGGATAAGAATTCAAGAAAGGAAGCAGTCAGTCATAGAATCATAGAGTTAGATTATCTAATACAACCCTGTATCTAATACAGAATTCATCAGAGCATTGTCAAAGATAAGCATTGAGCCTAGTGGTTAAAGAGCTGGGCTAGAAACTAGGAGACATGAGTTCTAGTCCCACTTAGTCATAAAAGCAGGTTGGTCAATGTTGAGCCAATCACCAGGAGACTTCTAATCCCACTTTAGGCATGAAAGCCAGATTGTTGATATTGGGCCAGTCACCAGAGACTGAGAGTTCTAATCCCACTTTAGGCATGAAAGTAAGTTGGTTGACATTGGCCAATCACCAGTTGACTCAGAGTTCTAATCCCACTTTAGGCCTAAAAACTGGCTGGGTGACTTTGGGCCAGTCACTCTCTCTCTCTCTCAGCCCAACTCACCT
Source organism: Notechis scutatus (assembly GCF_049901735.1). NCBI lineage: Eukaryota > Metazoa > Chordata > Lepidosauria > Squamata > Elapidae > Notechis > Notechis scutatus. The sequence continues at coordinate 10,610,672 of NC_142012.1, read as the reverse complement.
CACGGGGTAGTTATGGGGAAAATAGGAGGAAAGTGTGTTCACCACATTGAGTTATTTGTAAAAATAACAATGGTGGGATAACATAAATAAAAACAGTCACATTATCTTATTCTGTTTCCTCTTCTGACAGGCCAAATAAGCCCTTGAGTTCATTGCCTTCCCTGGTTATCTTCTCTTGGGACAGCCTCTCAGATGTTTGGTGTCTTTCTGTCAGGGAATTGCATAGCAACTGTCCAAATGAAGTCAAACAAAAACACTGACACAGAGTTGTAGTTTTACATAAATAAATATATTTGACATTTACATTTACAGCAGACAAGATAGTCAGGAACATCATGAGGTAAATTCAAACAGAATAACACAAAAAGAAAAAAAAGGCAGGAAAAAGGGAAACTGCCCCTTTACACCCACAGCAACCAATCATTAGCGTTGATTGCCTCATGCATGCATCAGCACTCTCTAATTCAGGGGTGTCAAACTCGCAGCCTCACGGCAGCGTCACATGACGTATTGAGACTTTTTCCCTTCTCTAAACTGGGCAAGGGCGTGGCCAGCGCGGGACGCATCTGGGCCGTGGGCCGCGAGTTTGACAGCCGTGCTTTAACTCATCAACTACAATTGTGTGTTCTGACCCATTGTACACTTTACTATTCCAGCTATTAAATTTAATATCCTAACACTTTCCAGGTTGTGGGGGTTGTAGACCAGTATCTACCATGCCTCTCTCAAAATGGGGACCATCCCAAGAGATCTGCCCATCTAGTCTTAAATGACAGTGAGATATTTACAACAGATAACACCTGACTTTTCACTGTCTGGATCTTAAACTTTGCTCTCTTGTCTTGTCTGCTTGGAATCACACAGAGAACTCAAACCGGTGTGTCTTTGACAACTCTTCTCTGGCTGTCAAAAATAAAAAAAAATCAGGACTCTGCTACCATGGACAAACACAGGTCTTCTCCAACAATCTTTTTCAATTTCATCGTACACAAGTTGTGCATTGACAATAAACCCTTGATTTGCTTTGACGATTAGTAACTCTTCTGGGAATTAGAACCTCAAAACATTGTACAAACTAGCCTTTTTGTGTTCCTAATCCTGTCCCTACCCTGATCCAGGACAGGACGGTTCTGATCTTAGGTTGCAAGGTTCTCACAATCACCCACATTCCGATCGCCTCCTGTCTGGACTATTGTATTGGGCTCTACATAGGGCTTCCTTTGAAGAGTATTCAGAAGCTTCATTCAGGTCAAAATGCAGTGGCTCAAATAATTTTGTGCAATCCTAGACATGCCTAAATGTTGTCCCAAAGGTGCTTTTTTCAGGAGGCAACTGGACTTTTCTTGTTTTTTTCTTTGAAGACGTTTCGCTTCTCATCCAAGAAGCTTCTTCAGCTCTGACTGGATGGTGGGGATGGAAGGATTTATACTCCTTTCAGACAGCTGGTCATTTGCATCCTTTTAGAGGGTCGTTGAGACCACTTGGAGGTTTTATCTATGTCCTCAGGGCAATGGTGGGATTAAAAACGTTTTACTACCGGTTCTGTGGGTGTGGCTTGATGGGCGTGGTGTAGCTTGGTGGGCGGTGGCAGGGGAAGGATACCGCAAAATCCCCATTCCCTCCCCATCCCACTAACCTGCTTTCTAGCTCCGTTCTCTTGTGCAGGGCAACCAAAGAAGACCCAAAGAAGAAGATCAGCTGGAACTCGAGCGGTAGAGAATAGATGGGGCGGGATCAGTCAGAGATGGTATTTGCCGGTTCTCTGAACGACTCAAAATTTCCACTACCGGTTCTCCAGAACTGGCTGAATACTACCTCTGCCTCAGGGTCACCTGATTGGTGCAAATGTTCCTGTAGTCTGCAATTTTGCTCTGGAAATCCATTCATATTCCCACATCATTCAAAGGGTGTTCATCCCAAAGTGCATGGCTAAAAGTCTATGGAGGTATGGGACAACCATGACCTGGATGACTGAGAATCTCCATAGGCTTTTAGCCATGCACTTTGCGATGAACACCCTTTGAATGGTGTGGGACTATGAATGGATTTCCAAGAGCAAGATTGCAAACTACAGGAACCATTAGCACTACTCAGGTGACCCTGAGGACACAGACAAACCACCAAGTGGCCTCAGCAACTGTCTAAACAAATGCAAATGACCAGCTCTCTGCAAGGAATATAAATCCTTCAATTCCCTACCATCCAGCCAGAACTGAAGAAGCTTCTTGGATGAGAAGCGAAACATCTTCAAAGAAAAAACAAGAAAAGTCCAGTTGCTTCCTGAGAAAAGCACCTTTGGGACAATCATGAGCCAGATGACTGAGAATCTCCATAGACTATTACCTATGTGTTGCCTCTCCTGTGGGACTTACACTGGCTGCCAACCTGCTTCTGGGTATTATTATGATGATGATTCATCACAGAGTTCAGACTGGATTTGAATTTTTGTCTACCTATCAAGTCCTTCCCAAGAACTGGGGATAGGCAGATGTGGATGTTTGATGGTATCACAGATATCGTCGCAGGATGTCTGCTGTTCTGAGTTGTTATTTATTTATGAGCCACAGTGGTGCAGTGGTTAGAGTGCAGTACTGCAGGCTACTTCTGCTGGCTGATCAAATCTCACCAGGCTCAAGGTTGACCCAGCCTTCCATCCTCCTGAGGTCGGTAAAATGAGGACCCACATTGTTGCGGGGGGGGCAATAGGCTGACTCTGTAAAACCACTTAGAGAGGGCTGTAAAGTACTGTGAAGCAGTATATAAGTCTAAGTGCTTTGCTCTTGCTCTTAGATTTGTTTGCCACCCATCTTGTTTCAAAGCAACAATTCAAAATGCTGGTTATCACTTCACGTGGCTTAGAGCCAGGTGTTGTGGCCTGCCGGAGGTTAGCAGAGGTGGCTGCAGAGTCAGACAGTGAGGAGGTTGGGGAGGAATGTGGGCCAGTCTTGGAGGCTGAGGAAGGCTCGGACGAGGGCTCTGCGTCAGAGGCAGAGATGGGGCCAGGATAGTCTGGCAGTCATCAGCTGCCTTCGGAGTCGGACAGCAGTGAGGCGGGGGAGTAGCTGGAGCCGGTTCCCAGCCTGCACATGCACAGAGCTGCCAAAAGAAAAGAACAATTATGAACTAAGGGTCGATGTGGGAGTAAGGCCACAGGTGGACGGTGAATGGCCCCTCCCATAGGGATTAAAAGAAGAGCAAAAAGGGAGGGGGCTTTTGCAGGAAACAATTCATTTGTTGCAGCAGTGTGAAGATCTGTCTGTGCATCTCAGAGACTCTGTGCTGAGCCCTTCCTTGTCAGCACTGCGTTTGGACATATTTACTTGGCAGCTCTCCAAGCTAGGTAAGGTCTGTGCTCCTAATTACACCCTTGAAAGACTGTTTGCCAGGCCTTTGGCTGAATGTGAATGCAAGAAATTCACCTTCATTTAGTAAAAGGGGTTTTGCCGGGACAAAGAGTCTGCATAGTGCTTTTGGGGGAAGCCTAGGTCAGAACACCAGGCTATTTTGAAAGACCCCCCTCTCCCCCATTAATCTATCTGGCTCACCAGGATGGAGAGGCAGGGCATGTTACTGGTCTCATCGATTAAGGCATGTACATCTGGTGAGACCATGAAAAAGGGCCTTTTTGGTGGTGGCACCTTCTTTATAGAACATCATTCAACTCGAAGTACAGCTGGCCCCAAGACTGTTGCTCTTACAAAAGGCCCTAAAACTTGGTTTTTGTCAGTGGGCCTGGGGACCTCAAATGGAGATGGAGTCAATTGAGTGGCTGATTTGATTATATTGTTACTGCCTGAGTGGGGGTAGGGTGGTTTTTTATAGGTTTTTATTATATGATGAATTTTTTTAAACATTGTAAGCCACGTGGATTCACCTACGTGTGAGTTAAGTGGCTGTACAAATTGGTTTAATAAATAAATAAATGTCCAGGCCTCAATCCAGAAATCAGGCCTGTGGTCATTTATCTGACACATTTTTAAAAGTGGGATAATCTATGTGTGAAGAGAGAAACACACTCACACAGCTGTGAACATCAATGTTTTTGATCAATGAATAATACCTCTGACAAGCATGAAGTGGGTACCTCATGGACAGGGCCAGTTACAAAAATTCTCACTTGCCAATTAATCTTTTTTTTTCAGGAGGCGAATTTCTAAATAAAGTATTGTGCGACAGCTATCCACTCTTCTCATTTTCTAAGAACTACCCATAAAGGCATTATCAGAAATAAATATACCATCGGATGGACATTGGCACTTTATTTTGCAGTTCTTTAAAAAAAAAAGGAAGAAGAAGAAGCACTCTTTAAAAGCTGAAAGCTGGTAAATGATAGATACCAAGGGAAATATTTATATACTCTGTTCAGATCTTCATATTAATGGATCTAATTTCGGAGCAGAAGAAGAAGCCCCTTGAATCCACTTCTTTCGTTGTCTAATCTATAGTTTTTAATCAGTTGGAAAGGCTGTCTGGATGCCTGACACCTTGAACTACTCCATAGCAATAACAAACTACTATACAGGTAGCATGTGGTAGTATTCAAAAACTTTTACTACTGGTTCTGTGGGCGTGGCTTGGTGGGCGTGGCCATGTGACTGGGTGGATGTGGCTTTTTTTGCAGCCCCCCCCCCACCCGTTTTGGGAGCTTCTTAGCCACAGAGGAGCCTCGGGGGGAGGGGTGTTTTTGCTCCCCTAAGGCTCCTCTGGGGCTCTGGAAGAAAAGGAACAGAGCATGGGAGGGGCATGTAGCACCCCTCCGAGCTCCATTTTGGGAGCTTCTGGGCCTCAGAGGAGCCTCTGGGGGGGTCTGAGCCCCACCCTCCATTTTTTGCCTTCCTGGGCCTCAGCAAGGGGAATCCCAGCACAGCTGATCTTATCTACAGCTGGAGGGGGAAAAAAGAAAGAAATACCTTAGGCGAATGTCAGGCAGGCGGGCGGGGTGAGTGAGCATCGGGCGGGAGGGCGACCGGGTGGCGGGGTGTGGCAAGCCAGAACTTACTACCGGTTCGGCGATCCACGCCAAATTCTTGCTACCGGTTCGTCCGATCCGTTGCAAACCGGCTGAATACCACCGCTGACAGGTAGTCCTCGATTTACAACCACGATTGAGCCCAAAATCTCTGTTGCTAAGCCAGGCAGTTGTGAATTTTACTCCATTTTACAACCTTTCTTACCACCGTTGTTAAATGAATCACTGTAGTTGTTAAGTGAATCTGGCTTCCCCATTGACTTTGCTTGTCTGGAGGTTGCAAAATCTGATCGCATGATCTCAGGACATTGCAACTGTCATAAATACACGCCAGTTGCCAAGCATCTGGATTTTAATCATGTCACCACAGGGTTGCTGTTAAGTGTGAAAAATGGCTATAAGTTACTTTTTTCAATGCTGTTGTAACTTTGAATAGTCACGAAACAAATGGGTATAAACAGTGGTGGGATTAAAAAAAAATTACTACTGGTTCTGTGGGTGTGGCTTGGTGGGCGTGGCAGGGGAAGGATACTGTAAAATCTCCCTTCCCTCCCCACCCCACTAACCTGCTTTCCAGCTCCATTCTCCTGCGCAGGGCAACCAAAGAAGACCCAGCCCATCAGCTGGGACTCGGGAGACAGTGTGAAGCAGCAGCCAAAAAGGCCAATGCAATCCTAAATTGCGTTAACAGAGGGATACAATCAAGATTTGGTAAGACCACACCCAGAGTACTGCATCCAGTTTGGGTCACCACACTATAAAAAAGATGTTGAGACTCTAGAAAGAGTGCAGAGAAGAAGAAACAAGATGATTTGGGGACTGGAGACTAAAACATATGAAGAACGGTTACAGGAACTGAGCAATGGCTAGTCTAGTGAAGGGAAGGACCAGGGGAGACATGATATTTGAGTTCCAGTATTTGAGGGGCTGCCACTGAGAGAAAGGGGTCAAGCTATTTTCCAAGGTAACCAAAGGCCAGACAAGGAATAACGGATGGAAACTGAACAAGGAGAGATTTAACCTGGAAATAAGAAGAAACTTTCTGACAGTGAGAACAATCAACCAATGGAACAGAAGTTGCCCTCGGAAGTTGTGGGAGCTTCATCACTTGAGACTTTCAAGAAGAGATTGGACTGCCATTTGTCAGAAATGGTGTAGGGTCTCCCGCTTGGGCCGGGGGGGGAGGTTGGACTAGATGACCTACAAGGTCCCTTTCAACTCTGATTATCTGTTAAATGGGGGCAGGGCCAGTCAGAGGTGCTGATTATTTGAACTACTCAAAATTTCCGCTACCAGTTCTCCAGAACTGGTCAGATCCTTCTGAATACCACCTCTGGCTATAAGTGTAGGGCTACCTGCAATTCTTCATTGGTTCTTTTCTTGGTGATATCATTTTTCTTTTTCTGTAGCAAATTAGAGATCATTTTTATTGAGAGTAGGCTTAGAATGTAAACATGGCTTTCCAAACTATTCTGATGGCGACACCCAAGTTAAACAATTTTTCAAAGCTCATTCGTTTTTAAGATGCGGTCTTGAAGTTGAACTATTCCATATAAACAAAATTAAAAACGTTATGTGTACATATGTTTCATTTTCAGTTTGCTCATGTACAAATAATTTTTGACCTTGACTTCTGTTTGGTTTAATTCATTATCTGGAATTAAGATTAGCATCGAATGTTGTTTACACCCCAACAAATATCCATCAGATAGCAAATACCATGAAAAATCCTTGAATATTTACTCAAAATATCTCAACCACATTCAGTCAGATTTCGTTCTAGTAAGTGAAAACTGCAGTTTTCCCTGTCCGTTGCCTATTCCTTTAAAAATAACTTTACCTCATGAAAAATTTCCCCCATACCCTGTTCCCATAGGGCATGCAAAAATTAATTTCTCTTTCCTTTCTGAACGCTGGTTGGAGTGACCTTTTCACCTAAACCATTTGGATTCATCTTGAATACTTAATCTCCAATTTCTGTTTGTAGCCTACATTTATGTATTAAATTTATATCCTGCCTGTCTCATTGTTAAAGCAACATTATCAGAATACAGGTATCCTCGACTTACAACAACAGTTCACTTAATGACCATTCAAAGTTACAACAGCATTGATAAAAGTGACTTATGACAGTTTTTCATACTGACGTCCATGGTGGCATCCCCATGGTCACATGATCGAAATTCAGACAATTGGCAACTGGTTCATATTTATGATGGTTGCAGTGTCCCAGGGCCGCGTAATCAAGTTTTGCAAACTTCTGACAAGCAAAGTCAATGGGGAAGCCAGATTCACTTAACAACCGTTACTTTGTGTGTGCGTGTGTGTTTTTAACTATGGAAGGAAGGGCCAAATACAGTCAAAAAGCTTATCTTCTGAATTTTACATCAATCCACAGAATCTACAAAATTCATCTTCAAGGGAAATATCATTTGAATTCATTTTTTAATTGATAAAGTTGCTTTTTAACTTCTTAGAGCCCACCAATATTCACAAATCAATATGCACATTTTAACAACGATTCTGAAGGTTGTTGTACAGTTTTGTAAGCATTAGATGCCCTTAATGAAAACCTTATTTTCCTGACTCAGCTAAGGTTCCAGATTTCACAGACCCCCCAAAAAAATCATCTTCTCTTGATCTGTCATTTAGGGATGAAGATCCGAATTTAAAAGGACTATGTATTTCATAGGATAATGAATGAATGAAATTTAAATGCAGTACATAAGCACATCAGCAAGTGTCCAGTTCTCATCATCATAAAGAAGAAAGATGCTGAGACACTGTAAACAGTGCAGAGAAAGCAACAAAGATGCTAAGAGTTCTGGAATCTAAACCATAGCATGAATAGTGAAGGGAACTAGTTATGTTTAAGCTAATGAAGAGAAAGCTCAGGGGACACATAGTAGCTATCTTCCAATATTTACAATTAAGAGAAGAGAAGAGAAGAGAAGAGAAGAGAAGAGAAGAGAAGAGAAGGGAAGGGAAGGGAAGGGAAGGGAAGGGAAGGGAAGGGAAGATACGGAATGGAATGGAATAGGAATAGAACAGAACAGAACAGAACAGAACAGAACAGAACAGAACAGAACAGAACAGAATAGAATAGAATAGAATATAGAGAATGGAATGGAATGGAATGGAATGGAATGAAATAGAATAGAATAGAACAGAACGGAACGGAACGGAACGGAACGGAATGGAATGGATTAGAATAGAATAGAAAATAGGGAATTGAACGAAATAGAATAGAATAGAATAGAATAGAATAGAATGGAATGGAATGGAATGGAATGGAATGGAATGGAATGGAATGGAATGGAATGGAATAGAATAGAATAACAGAGTTGGAAGGGACCTTGGAGGTCTTCTAGTCCAACCCCCTGCCTAAGCAGGAAACCCTACACCATTTCAGACAAATGGTTATCCAATCTCTCCTTAAAAACTTCCAGTGTTGGAGCATTTACAACGTCTGGGGGCAATTTGTTCCACTGTTAATTGCTCTGTCAGGAAATCACTCCTTAGTTCTAGATTGCTTCTCTCCTGGATTAGTTTCTATCTGTTTCTTCTTGTCCTGCCTTCAGGTGCTTTGGAGAATAGCTTGACTCCCTCTTCTTTGTGGCAGCCCCTCAAATATCGGAAGACTGCTATCATGTCTCCCCTAGTCCTTCTTTTCATTGGACTAGACATAACCCGTTCCTTCAATTGTTCTTCATATGTTTAGCTTCCAATCGCCTAATCATCTTTGTTCCTTTTGCAAGGCTGTCACAGAGTAGAGGAGGTCAACCTATACTCCAAAGCCCCTAAAGACAGGACAAGAAATAACAGACGGAACCTAATCAAGGAGAGAACCAACCTAGAATTAAGGAGAAATTCCCCGACAGTGAGAACAATTAACCAATGGAATGGCTTGCCTTCAGAAGTTGTGGGTACTCCATCACTGGGAGTTTTCAAGAAAAGTTTGGACAAGGACTTGTCCAGGTTGGTATAAGGACTCCTGCCTTATTTTGATTTATTTATTTTATTTGTTTGTTTGTTGAGCATGTATTAGGTAACAAATATAAGTATAAACATGATTATTAATACATGAAATGAATACAAGTAAAAGGGCACATTAGGACAGGGACGGTACTAGACACATTGGTGCGCTTATGCATGCCCCTCTAAGGAAAGGGGTGAGGTCAATAGTACACAGTCTAAGGTTAAAGTTTTTGGCGTTTTGGGGAAGAAACCACAGAGTTGGGTAGTGTTGTGGTTAGCCGGCAGCAGGTGCAGACGACTGAGGAGAGCGAGGACTCGGATGAGGGGCCAGGACCATTAAGGAGTGGACTGCTTCCTTCAAAGATTGTTGGGGCTGGCAGCAGTGATGAGGAGGTTCCCGAGGAGCCTGTGCCAAGTGCGTGTGCGCTCAGGAGTGCTTGCAGGCAAGAGCAGCTACAACATCATGGGCGACTCGGGAGTAAGGCTGCAAGGTAATGGCCCCTCCTTCAAGAAGATAAAAGTCAGCTGTGCAGCGAACGTTCTTTGTAGGAAGCAAAGACATTTTGAAACTCAGCCTCGTGGACATTATCGTTGGTATTTGAAGACTCTTGTGTTGTAAACTATTTCTTATCTGTTGTTTTTTGGCAGCCTTGCGAAAACTTGGCAAGGCTCTTTCTTGTCGGAGCTAATTAATTGGAAGCAGCCTTTTATCTGTGAAGAAACAGGATTCATAGATGAAACATAAAAAGGTTGTGCTGCTGCCTTTACTCTCTTGGAAACAGGTTTGGGTCAGAACAGGTAGTGTATTCCAGGCATTGACCACTCTGTTGCTGAAGTCGTATTTCCTGCAATCAAATTTGGATTAGAAGACTTCCAAGGTCCTTTCTAACCTTATCCTTCTATATCATTCTTTGTGCATTCTTATGAAAGCATCAGCTGGCCTGGGGTTAAGCAATACCCTTTCATTAGCCACCGTTAAAAACCAAAGAAAGTGCAAAAGCAGAAGTACTTTTTTCCTCTTTCTTGATCAGCTTCAATATTACTCTTCTTCTGTACTGGAACCCAACCCTTTCCTGGCCTCCTAGTCTGGGGTATCTGTCAGTTGTCACCATGACATGGCGGAAGGGGGAATACCCATGGTCTGAAAATAGCACCCTGAAAAATTTAAATTGTGGCCAGGGACAGCTATTAATCAAAAAGCGGGAAGAAACAGTTCCACTTTAAGAGGCATGAAAGTTTCCAAAATATGAGTCTCGGTTTACTTTTAACTGCTAAAATTACATTTTATGGCTGCTACATTCCATAACCCTCAAACCCCCACCTACACTTTTAGTTCAGCTTTTTAACACGTGCTGAATGAGGAACAAAACGCAGAAGGTCATGATATTTTCACTGAAGGATTGCAAACAATACTGCTACCCTTCAAAAAGATCTTGACTATGTATCAGAATGGTCAAACAAATGGCAACTTCAAATCTCAACAAATAAATGCTCTGTCCTACATATTGGCAAAAAAAAAATCAGAAAATAAAATACAAGCTGAATAGTCAAGACCTTGTTGATGATCCAAACTCTGTCAAGGATCTTGGGGTACTCATCTCTAATGATCTAAATGCTAGAGCCCACTGTAACTACATAGCCAAAAAGGCATTAAGAGTTGTTAACCTAATCCTACATAGCTTTTTCTCTGGTAATATCACACTACTAACTAGAGCATACAAAACATTTGCTAGACCAATACTCAAATACAGCTCATCAGTCTGGAACCCGCATTACGTATCTGATATTAACACAGTTGAGAAAGTCCAGAAATATTTCACAAGAAGAGTTCTCCACTCCTCTACTCGTAGCAGAATACCTTATGCCACCAGACTTGAAATTCTAGACCTAGAAAACCTAGAATTACGCCGCCTTCGGTCCGATCTAAGTATAGTATATAAAATCATACATTGCAATATCCTACCTGTCAGTGAATGCTTCAGCTTCAACCATAACAATACAAGAGCACACAATAGATACAAACTCAAGGTAAACCGCACCAAACCTGATTGCAGGAAATACGACTTCAGCAACAGAGTGATCAATGTCTGGAATACTCTACCTGACTCTGTGGTTTCTTCCCCAAACCCCAAAAACTTTAACCTTAGACTGTCTATGATTGACCTCACCCCTTTCCTAAGAGGTCTGTAGGGGGTGTGCATAAGCGCACCAACGTGCCTACCATCCCTGTCCTATTGTTTCTTGTTATTTTTCTTATATGTACCCATTTCATGTATTCATAACTATGTTTATTCTTATACCTGTTATCTTATAATTGTTTGACAAAAATAAATAAATAAATTTAAAAAAAACTACAGTTGTGAAGACATGGGTGGAAAGTTTGGTCAGTTGCATGTCTTTGTAATGCCCACCCGAGCTGGTTCACAAATGTTAAGTGTGAATTTGTATAATAAATGGGCCATTTCTGGTATTGCCAGAAGGCCCATTTTTTGGCCTCCTGAGGCTGCAGAGGCTTCCCTCGAGCCCCCAGGAGGGTGAAAATGGCCTCTCCCAAGCTCCAGAGGCTCTCCGTAGGCTGAAAACGGGCACTTCCGGTATTTCCAGAAGGCCCGTTTTTCGGCCACCCGAGGCTGCAGAGGCTTCCCTCAAGCCTCTGGAAAGGCGAAAACGGCCTCAAACGGGGTGAAAATCAGCTGGGAGGTGCATGCATGCACAGTGCAGGTTAATTTTGGCTGGGGTTTGCATGCCTGCAAAAAATGGCTCTGCGTGCCACCTGTGGCACACATGCCATAGGTTCGCCATCATGGACATAGTGCATAGTGCATAGAGTTATCCTTTATGTAATCATTAATTTTTACCCAGGCCCCCTGAAGTGGTTGAGGGCTTAATTAGGGCTTATTGGGGGAGTAGGGCTTATATTGGACACACTTGTAAAACTCAAGCTAGGACTTACTTTCGGGGTGGGTTGTATTTTTGGGGAAAACATGGTAAACGATATTTCTTTTAGGAAAGAAGAATTAGGACTAGGACTGGAAGATATTTCAAGAAGGCCTTCCTGATTTCCCTCCAACAACTGGAGCAGCGTGCAATGGTTGGGGTGTGCATTTATCCCACGATTTTGTGGGGCACCACTACAACCCCTTTTGCTTTTATCACTTTGGATTCAACCAAAAAAGACTCAAAGCAAGCATTATTAATAAGCCAGTAGATTTGCAGCAAAGGTATCACAAGTATCTCCTTCGTCCCCCCTCATTGGAATGGACACGGGCATTTTCTTCCGAGCAAGTTCCTTTGTGCTTTTTTTTTTTTTTTGCACACTTATAAGAGGTTGCTAGGAAACAATGACAACCCGTTTGCCATTGAGTCCAAATCCTGCTTTCCTCCCTCAATCCCCCCCTTCCCCCTGGCACTTCTTTCTCTTCTGCCGTCCATTCTACTTTTTCTCATGAAATCCTTAATATCTTTACTGTGACTTTATGCAAAAAAAGGGCCTTTACTAACAGCTGGGGGAGGAGAGAAAAAAATAAATAAATCCTTCTTGTTTTTTGAACTTGCAACATGAACATTCATTGTAACATTCAATCCAGATGTGTCAAAAGATATGAAAAAAAAAACCAACCAAAAACCAGAAGTCAGAGAAATGATAATTGGGTGGGAAAATCCTCTCCAGAACTGGTTTGTATTTATAAATGACCTTAAATCAGTGTTTTTTCAAACTTGGCAATGTTCAGATCCATGGACTTCAATTCCCAGAATTTCCCAACCACCATGAAGAATTCTGGGAGTTGAAGTCCATGGATCCTGACATTGCCAAGTTTGAAAGACATTGCATTAAACAAAACTGACCTGATGCAATTCTGAAAGGTAGTTTATGTGTTGGTTGTGATTGCACAACATTTCTAGGCTGTAAATTTATGTTTGTTTCCTCTATATCGGTTTATGTGTCACATCAATCACAAATTTGGCTTTCTCCAATAAATTTTCACTGGAGGTGAAGCAAACCTATTTGTTTTACAGTTCAGGAAGAGGTGGAAAACATATTGATTTTTGTCGGGCCTTTTACAGTAATGGTACATGTCCTTCTTGTATTTATACTTCTTTTTACTGATACAAGTACGGTACCTTGGTAGGGTATGCAGAGTTGTTAAGGATATTCCAAATAAATGAATACACACTTATAGCTCCTTACTAAAGAGTAGGCCTTGGTGTCATCCTTTGAGAAAAAGGCAGTGCTGTCTGAAATAAACATTACATTTTAGGTTAATCATTTTTTCCCCTCCGATGTTGAATAGTCTCATGATCATGTATGATAAATGTATATATCACAAAGAAAAACATAATCGTAGTGGCAAACAAACTTCATATATTTTCATATTATGCACCCCAGGTTCTGACCGGTTCTGGAGAACCGGTAGCGGAAATTCTGAGTAGTTCAGAGAAAAAGGGAAATGCCACCTCTGACTGCCCCCACTTCTCTGCCTCCCGAGTCCCAGCTGATTGGCTGGTTCTTCTTTTGTTGCCCTGCACAGGAGAATGGAGCTGGAAAGCAGGTTAGTGGGGTGGGGAGGGAATGGGGATTTTGCAGTAGCCTTCCCCTGCCACGCCCACCATGCCCACAGAACCGGTAGTAAAAAAAAATTGAAATTTGGATGGATGGATGGATTAATGAATGAATGAATGGAGGGATGGAGGGATGGATGGATGGATGGATGGCAGGATGAGTGGAGGAAGGGAGGGAGAGAGGGAGGAATGGGTGGATGGAAGGATGGACCAATGGATTGATGGATGGATGGAGCAATTGATGGATGGATCGATGGATGGATGAATGGATAGATCGATGGACCGATGGATCAATGGATGGATAGATGGATGAATGGATGGAGAGAGAGAGATTGACAGACATGTGTTTAGCAATTGTCAAGTTTTGGAAGACATTACAAATTTTTATGCAGTTGCTGTTCTACTTTATTGGCACCTGAGTATTTGTCACCAAAATAAAGACTCTTCTTTGGATTAAAAATGTCAGCGTTGGAATGGATCTGAAGAACATATAGTCCAGCCCTCTTTTGCAGGAACCCACTAACCCAGTGATCCCCAACCTTTTTTACGCCGCGGCCCGGTACTGGCATCAGCTGGGCGCCACGGCCCGGTACCGGCATCAGCTGGGCGCCGCCATCTTTTTTTGATGAAAAAGTGCTTCCGGTGACCTCACCGGAAAAGCTCACCGGAAGCACTTTTTCATCAAAAAAAGATGGCGGCGCCCAGCAAGCCAGCGGCCCGGTAGGAGTTGTTCCGCGGACAGGTACCGGTCCGCGGACCGGTGGTTGGGGACCCCTGCACTAACCCATCTTTGACAGGTGGCCACCCACATAGGCATCTCATCAAAGACATTGCATATATCATGACATTATCAACAATTTACATACTTCTAGCATTTGGGGTTATGCAAAGTGACATTTATAGACAGCTTGTATCATATGAGTTGATGACATCATGATACAGATAATGTCACTTGCCTCCCCTATAGATATTCATGACCATATACTTTCTGTTTGAGAATTTGAGGGTGGGAAAATCAGGCTGGTCCAAGTTTTTTTTTTTTTTAACCACAGGCACAGAAACATTCTTCCTAATCTCTTTTATTTTAATTTCAACCTTTTAGCCCTTGTCTTTCTCTCAGTTTTGACAGAGAACCCACCCCTTCTTAATATCTGTGACAGCTTTGCAGATAGTTATAGAACATCTCCCCTCTTTAACTGGTTTCCATTCTCTGCTTCGCTTTTGTTGGGATGTTTGCTTCTTCAACGGCTTCCTTCGTGCTTTCTACCCAACTGAATTTTTAACAAGCTGTTTTCCAGTTTGCCTAAAGGGATCTCTTTCCTAAAGAAAACACGCTCTTTGCGATTCTAAAAGCGTGCAGCAAAACAGCAGCTGACTTGAAAACGCTCTGCTCTTTCTGGGTCTACAAATAACTGAGTCCTCTTCTCCACCCACACCAAGTTCATCATTCCCCTTGGGGTCAGGACACAGCGTTCCCGTGACTAGCCCAGAACCAGGCTCAAAATTACACTGAGCATTTGTCCATGCCTGTCAAGGGTGAGCAGGGCACCAGTTTTGAGTGGCAATTTCTCTCTTCTACCACATGCTTGTGAGGATGTTATCCCCTCACCTCCCAATTCATCAGTTTTCCTTAGGTATATTGAAGTAAAAGTACTAGAGTCTTCGGCTTATGACCACAACTGAGTCCAAAATATCTGTTGCCAAGCAAGGCGGTGGTCACCTGAGTTTCGTCCAATATCTGAGGGGCTGCCCCAAAGAAGAGGGAGTCAAGCTATTCTCCAAAGCACCTGAAGGCAGAGCAAGAAGCAATGGGTGGAGACTAATCAAGGAGAGAAGCAACCTAGAACTAAGGAGAAATTTCCTGAAAGAACAATTAATTCATGGAACAACTTGCCAACTCAGAAGTCGTGAATGCTCCAACATTGGAAGTGTTTGTTGTCTGAAATGGTATAGGGAAGAGGTGTCAAACTCAAGGCCCGTGGGCCGAACGCGGCCCATAGGGTCAGGGGTGAGAGGCAAATATTTTTACTACCGATTCGGTAGGCGTGGCTAGGTGGGAGTGGCTAAGTGGGCGTAACCATGTGACCGGGTGGGCGTGGCTTCTTTTTTTGTGCAGCACCCATCCCCACCCCACCCCACTCCGTTTTTGGGGCTCCTGGGCCTCAGGGCAGCCTCCTGGGCAAAGCAGTAAAACAGCGAGGGGGATCCCAGCACAGCTGATCATCGGAACAGCTGATCGTTGGGAGTAAAGGGGAAAAAAAGAAATACCAGTTCAACCGAACCGGTAAAAAAAATTGTATTACCTGTTTGGCCGAACAGCAGCATTTTTTAACTACCGGTTCACCCAACTCCGCCTGAACAGGTAGAATACCACCACTGCATGGGGTGCTTAAATGTGGCCCCTGCGGCCTGGAAATAGCCTCTGGCAGCCAAAATGGGGTGTGGTGCAGGCCACACACAGCCCCCATGCAGCCCATTTTTAGCCTGGACGGCCTCCTGCAACACTTTGGAGGCCAAAACGAGGCATGGGGGAGCTGTGTGAGGAGCCCCCACACCCTATTTTGGCTGGCAAAGTGATGCAGGGGATGTCCATCTTGTTCCCCCCCCTCCCTCCCCCAGCCAGCCTGCAGAGTTAAACTACAATGCTGATCTGGCCCTCGAAGAAACCCAGTTTGACATCCCTGGTATAGGGTTTCCTAACTGAGCAGGGGGTTGGACTAGAAGACCTCCAAGGTCCCTTCCAACTCTGTCGTTCTGATTTTTATTATGCAAATCTGGCTTCCCCATTGACTTTGAATTGTCAGACGATCGGAAAAGGGAAATCGCATGACACTGCAACCATCATAAATATGAGTCAGTTGCCAAATGTTATGAATTTTGATCACATGACCATGGTGCAATGGTCATAAGTGTGCAAAAACAGTCATTAAATCACTTTGTTTCAACGCCATCGTAACTTCAAACAGTTATTAAATGAACTGTTATAAGTCAAGGACTATCGAAGAGGACCACAAAGTTCATGTTGGTATAGTTTTCTGCAGGCTGTAGGACTGGAGAATAGAGGTTAACTGGGGAAGGAGAGAAGCCTATATTCCACCAGGAGTAATTCAAGAGCTATACAGAAATAACAATTCCCATGAATAGTGCTACTCCAAGGAGTAACACCCTCCAAAGAAAATTCAGAGGGCCTCCAGAGCCAGGGGGAGGCCGTTTTTGCCTCCCAGAGGCCCGAGGGAAGGCAAAAAATGGCCCTCCCGGAAGTTCCGATAGGCCACGCCCACCATGGCCACGCCCACCCAGCAACTGGGTAGCGAACCGGTTGCTGGGATTTTTGGATCCCAGCCCTGGTCAGAAGTCACAAAATCACGAGACCCGAATCAGCCTCGTGATTCAACTAGTCACGAGACCAACCGACCAGTCAGGACCTATATATAAACAAGACACGTCCCTCCTACCAACCTCACTGAGGATGTTACCTAGTTTGGTAACGAAACATCCGGGAGCCAAGTCGGTCTCTGCCTAAACCTTTTTTTTTTCCTTCTTCTTCTTTCATCGAGTGCAATCATGCCTGACCGTACAAAGATGCCGTAAGTACACCAAGTTTAGGGCTGCTGGAAAACAAACACACACACACACACACATCAGCACAGCCTTTGTTCCCCTTGTGTTTACTTCAAAAGCAACAATTACACTTTGTTCCTGGGTTGTAAAGGCACATTGTAACTGTCCACCCACCGATGAGCTCTGAGGCTGCTTATCCTCCAAATGTGAACATAACACCGTGGGAGTGGAAGTGGAAAGCAGACCGAAAGATACGGAAAGGGGGAAAGGGGTACGTAAAAAGTACAGGTGCAGATAAATTGTCTGCAGTCTTTAATCAGCAACTGTTTGCTAATTAGAGCTGAAAACCAGCTCAATAAGAGGCACAATTACGGTACAGGTAATTCTCGACTTCATTTAGTGACAACGGTATTTAAAAAAGGGGACTTATGGCCGTTTTTCACACGTACAACTGTTACAGCATCCCCATGGTTGTGTCATCAAAATTCAGGTGCTTGAGAGCTGACTCCTATTTATGACGGTGATCCCGGGGTCATGGGATCCCCTTCTGAGACCTTCTGATAAGCAGAGTCCATGAGAAACCAGATTCATTTAACAACCGTGTTACTCACTTAACAACTGCAGTGATTCACTTAACAATGGTGAAAAGAAAGCTCGTAAAATGGGGCTAAACTCACTTAACAAATGACTCACTTAGTAACAGAAATGCTGGGCTCAATGATGGTCGTAAATCGAGGGCTACCTGTACCAGATCCCTCCTGGTGTTTGCCTCCATTGAACATGGCTCCCTGTGGTAGAATGTAGTCTGGATTCCCAGGAGAGCCAAGAGACAGCAAAGTTTAGATCAGGGGCTATCAACCTTGGCCATTTTAAGACTTGTGGACTTCAACTCCCAGAATTCCTCAGCCAGGGAGGAAGAGAGTTAAGGCAACTCCTTCTTAACAGATTTTGGTCACCATATTACAAAAAAGATGTCAAGACTTTGGAAAAAGTTCAGAGAAGAGAAACTAAGATGATTAAAGGCCTGGAGACTAAAACATATGAAAAATGGCGGCAGAAGAATTAGGGGTGACAGGATAGCAGTATTCCAGTATTTGAGGAGCTGCCACAAAGAAAATGGGGTCAACCCAGTGGTGGGATTCATTTTTTTTTACTACCATTTCTGTGGGCGTGGCTTGGTGGCATGGATTGGTGGGTGTGGCAGGGGAAGGATACTGCAAAATCTCCATTCCCTCCCTACCCCACTAACCTGCTTTCCAGCTCCGTTCTCCTGTGCAGGGCAACCAAAGAAGACCCAGCCAATCATCTGGGACTCAGGAGGCAGAGAAGAGATGGGGGTGGGGCCAGTCAGAGGTGGGATTTGCCAGTTCTCTGAACTACTCAAAATTTATGCTACCGGTTCTCCAGAACTGGTCAGAACCTGATGAATACCACCTCTGGGTCAACTTATTCTCCAAAGCACCGGAGGGAAGGACAAGAAACAATGGATGGAAACTAATCAAGGAGAGAAGCAACCTGGAGTTAAGGAGAAACTTCCTCACAGGGAAGACAATTAACCAGTGGGAACAGCTTTGCCTCCAGAAATCGTGGGCTCTTCATGTCGGATGGAGCTTTTTAAGAAAAGACTAGACAGTCACTTATCTGAAATGTTATAGGTTCTCCTGCTTGAGCAGGGGGCTGGACTAGAAGACCTCCAAGGTCCCTTCCAGCTCTATTCTATTCTAAGATCTCAGAGTATATCTTTCATGGTGCAAGTAGTTGCTTTAATTTGGCAAGATTTCAGCCTATAGATAGGAAGCCATAAAGGAAACTGCTGAGAAGTAATTTTACGTGTCTTTCTTGGTTTTTTGGAGCCTGACACTCTCTTCCTACAATGCCCCTCTCCGACTGTCCCTATTTATCATAGCCAGGGGTGGGATTCTACCAGTTCGCACCTATTCGCTAGAACTGGTTGTTAACATTCTAAGCAGTTCGGAGAACCGGTTGTTAGAAGAAATTACTGGTCTAATCCTGTAAGGAAGGCAAGAAGGAAACATTCTGGTGTTGCTTATACAGAAACTGCCTCTCCATTAACCCTTATTACGTTCTTGGCAGGACTAGACTTCCTGTCTCAGGAACCACTCTGGAGTTGTTGTTTTTTTCCCCTCCTTGGCTGGTACTTTGCTTGTGTGGAGTGACCATTCAAAGTTACAACGGCACTGAAAAAAGTGGCTTATAACCATTTTTCACACTTGCGACTATTGCAGCATCCCCACAGTCATGAGAGGCCAGGCGAGGAGATGCGTGCCTCGATGTTGAGTTGGCCACGCCCAGCCAGTCACATTACCAAGCCACACCCACCAACTAAGCCATGACCACAGAACGGGTTGTTTAAAAAATTTGAATCCCACACAGACCATAGCCATGATTTTACCAGTCTTGAGTTCACCTCTGGGCCAAATAAGTTTTGCCCGCTGCTCTTTTGTGTGAAGATTCCCCCTCCCTGCATTTCAAAAATGCCCTTCTTCATCAGAGACATGCGGGAGCAGCTTCACCCACCCCTCGCTCGCTCGCTCGCTTCCTCTTTCTAGTTGCCCTTACCAAGAGGAGCTCATGCCAATCCCCCAAGATTTAATTATCCAGAGGCAACTAGCCAGAAACTTTCATAATTGGAAAAACAACTGCAGAGCGGGAACCCTCCTCTCCAGGTAGATTGGCTTGGCCTGCTGAGTCAGCAAAAGGCTGTGTCAAAAGATGATGCAACGTTTCACTGTTTCCCTCTACCCAAATCCCGGGTAGAAAGTTTCCTCTGCTTTCTGGATGGAGTTTGTTCTGAAATCTTTGGGTTGGCTTTCTGAGCCAAATGTCCTAAAGCAGAGGTCTCATTATTGCGGCCCGTGGGCCAATTGCGGCCCGCAGGACGATATCCTGTGGCCCCCACCGTGATATGAAAGTATAATATTAGTGCGGCATTTGAGGATATTTTTTTAACGTTTTTTGTGGAATCCCTTATGTGGCCCAGCCTCACCTAGACTCTGCCTCCAGCGGCCCACAGGTAAATTGAGTTTGAGACAGCTGTCCTAAAGGATTTGGGGGGAAAAAATAAGAGAAACAAAAGAGAAAAGAGGGGAACAAACAAACAAAAACAAAAGTTTTAGAATAACAGAGTTGGAAGGGGCCTTGGAGGTCTTCTAGTCCAACCCCCTGCTTAGGCAGGAAACCCTACACCACTTCAGACAAATGGTTATCCAATCTCTTATTTTAAAAACCTGCAATGTTGGAGCATTTACAATTTCTGGAGGCAAGTTGTTCCAATGATTAATTGTTCTAATTGTCAGGAAAATTCTCCTTAGTTCTAAGTGGCTTCCCTCCTTGATTAGTTTCCATTGCTTCTTGTCCGGCTTTCTGGTGCTTTGTAGCAGGGGTCGCTAACCTTTTGAACCTCAGGGACCACCAAACTCATAATTTTAGATCCCAGGGACCACTAACCGGTTCTGTGGGCATGGCCTAATTTGTGGGTGTGGCTTGGTGGTCATGTAACTGGCTGAGCATGGCTTGTAAATATTATAAATATTTATATAAATATTGATTTTTTTATTTAAAAAAAGAGCAACTTTTACCCAAAATCAGGCAAAGCAGGCAGGCAGATTGAGTTGCTCACAGAATCACAGATATCTGCCATTGGCTAGCTCAGTCTTTCACATAAAATTTGCTTGCAAGCAAACTCACAAAATTTGCTAGCAAGCAAACTCACAAAATTAATTCACAACACACCATGCATGTAAATATTGAGTCTGCAACTGAATTTGCTTGCAAGCAAACCTTCAGTCCTAAGGGAGGTTTGGCTGAGCCGAAGATCTAAAGACTAGCTAGAAAGCAAGAAATCCAACCATTTTCTGCTTCCTAGCTAATCTAGGAAGAGCAGAACAGAGCAGAACAGATGATGGTTGGAAAAAGGAAAAATAGCAATTTAGCAGGCAAGTTTGTCGGGTAAGGAGTGAGTGGGTGGGGAGGGTTCCTGTGGGCCATGTGGGCGGCGCAGCCTTGTGTTTCTGCGCAACCTGGATTAATTGCTTTGGGGGGTGCTCTGGGGGTGAGATTTCTCTGCGGCCCACCAAAATTTTCTCGCGGCCCACTGGTTGGCGACCGCAGCTTTGGAGAATAGTTTGACTCCCTCTTCTTTGTGGCAGCCCCTGAGGTATTGGAACACTGTTATCATGTCATCTTCAGTCCCATCAGACTAGACATACCCAATTCCTGCAAACGTTGTTCATATGTTTTAGCCTCCAGGCTCCTAATCACCTTTTTGTTCTTCTCTGCACTCTTTCTAGAGTAGTGGCGGCTAACCATTTTGGGCTCCTGTGCCAAAAATTGTGTGCTCGCGTACTCGTATGCCAGCACCCAGAAGGCAAGGCGCATGCCCCCCCCGCCCACTACGCATGTGCACGCGATTTCCCCCCACACACACACACATACCTCCCCCTTACCTGCACTGCGCTTCCCAGCTGATTTTCGGCCCATTTGAGGCCTTTTTCAGCCTGCCAGAGGCTTGAAGGAAGCCTTTGCAGGCCAAAAAATGGGCCCGTTTTGTCAAATAGAGGAAGTGATGAAACGGGCCTATTTTTCGGCCTGCAAAACCTGCAGAGGCTTCCCTCAAGCCTCTGGCAAGCCGAAAAAGGCCCGAAAATTAGCTGGGAGGCTGCACGCATGCACAGTGAGGTAAGTTTGCTTGGGGCTCGCGTGCCTGCACAAATGGCTCTGCATGCCACCTGGGGCACGCATGCCATAGGTTTGTCATCACGGTTCTAGAGTCTCAACATCTTTTTTACATTGTGGCTATTGTGTGGTGGGCTTCAGTAGGCAAGAACCAGACCAGCATAGCTACAACAGCATTTATTGACTGAAAACTGGAACTCCAGAACAGCAGGCAAATGCCTGTAATTTATACTCTGGGCCCACAGGGTCTTAACCAATCATAATGCTTGAAAAACCCACCCAAATATGAATGTTCAAAGTTTCTCTCCAAAACAGTTGGAGCTAACAGTGAGGGTCGTCTAAAGGTTAGTTTCACTTTAGCAGGGTTAATACGACTATATACATTCAATACATAACAGTGGCGACCAAAAAAGTCTTCAAAGAAAAACCAGAAAGTCGAGTTGCCTCTTGAAAAAAAAAGCACCTTTGGGACAACCACGACCTGGATGATTGAGAATCTCCATTGGCCTTTTTGAGAAACAAAAGGCTTAAACAGGTTGGTTGCTTCCCCGTTGTAACCTCACGTGTGAATTCTCTCCATCAGTGTGCAACCACCTAGCAACTGTTCGCATGGACAGACAAACATTTCTCTGTGCTTTTTTTTTTTTTTAAGCAAAGAATGAATCTCCAGAGCATTATGGAAAGCTTTCCTCTAATGACCAATTACTGAGAAGCAACGGCAGCATTCTCCTTTGTTCTCCGCGTGTTGTGTGGACTCTTTGAGCCATCTGGGAAAGTCATTGCAAAACAAGGAATTCCTTTTATGGGAGGAAAAATGGGGTGGAAAGCAGGAGAAGAAGCAATGGATGGAAACTAATTGAAGAGAGAAGCAACCTAGGAGGGATTTCCTGACCGTTAGAACAATTAACCAGTGGAACAACTTGCCTTTAGAAGTTGTGGATGCTCCAACACTGGCAGCTTTTAAGAAGAGATTGGACAACCATTTGTCTGAAATGGGATAGGCTCTTCTGCCTGAGCAGGAGAGGTTAGACTAGAAGACCTCCAAGGGCCCTTCCAAACTCTGTTATTCTGAAGTGTGCAAAAGAAGCCAAAAATCTAATTCTAAGAATTTCCTTGAATGTTTCAATCTGGCTTGTATTTAAATTTCTACTGAGGAAGTTATGGCCCAGGCTTTTATGTGTGAGAGATTAGTGATTCATGTCTTGATTAGTAGTTGGTGTTTGTGGATAGATGGTTTGTCTTCCACCTGCTGATCTTATACGGTGCTTCCCCCGGGGCCTCTGGAAGGATGAAAACAGCCTCCCCTGAGCTCTGGAGACCTGCTGGAAGCCAAAAACAGGCCCGTTTTTGGACTTCCGGAAGGCCCGTTTTCCCCCCTCCCAGAGCCTCTGCGCGGACCGTGCACTTACCTCCACCAAAAGTGCGCCGTGTGGAGACTCCTGGGAGGGGAGGGGAGGAGTGGACAGAGCCAGCCAGTCGGTTTAACTACCGTTTCGGCGAACCAAATGTAACTTTAACATCCGGTTCGCCCGAATCAGTCCTAACCGATAGAATCCTACCCTTGCCCTGAGCTATGATATTACGAAAGCATGATCAGCTTAATCAGTGTCAGACATGCCCCAACTTGATCCTTTAGGCAAGAAAGATCCTCGAGTCCATTTGGATTGAAAGGTATACTTTACTAAAAGCCAAGTGGAACACAGCATAGCAAAACCGGAACTGACGTTCCCGCGCCAAAGTTTCCCACTTAACTTTCCCCCTCCAGTTCCTCTCCTCTGCGCGTCCCTTATTGTCCAATTATATTTGAATAAATTATGAACGGCCTCTTCAATGGCGGGCTGGTTGTTGAGCCATTACATTCCTTTCCCAGGGTTTTGACCTTGAGATGGTGTCTCTGGAAGGTAGAATGAAAACTGTAGCTTTCCCCTTTCCCGCCTGGCTCATTCCCCCCATAGTTCATGGCACACTGACAGCTAACGAATGTGAAGCTCAAGCGTATGATGGCGGTTCTGACAATATGATTCTGTTCAGGCCAGAAATATTAGAAGACAAAATTTTGACGGGATTGGGTGCTTATTGTTGTCATACTTCGTACAATAGGATGTCTAAACAATGCCAGTCACAAGGATTTCCCTTGTTGCATGACTATCTTCTGTCAAGCAGGTTGTGTAGGATTTTGAAAGCCTGCAGAAACTTGATGATCTAATTTGTCCAACTGTCGGACCACAACATCATGTGAACAAGACCACAAAGACCTCAGGATCAAAACTTTTTCAACCCTCTTTAAAATAAAACTAACAACTTAATCTCCAAGTCTTAACTGTAAATTGAAACATGGTTGATTTCTTGTAAAGGAGGAAGGAAATTGCTGGAGCAGGAAACGGTGTTGTCAGCTTGACAGATCCAAAAAGTGTGATGAAATAACTACGAAATTTTCAGATACTTCTTCAGTGATGCTGAGCACGCTTATTGCCAAGAATTTAAACCCCTGGAGCAACGCTGACAAATGATATTGGCTCAGTCCACTATTAGTGGTCCAGTGTAGCTATAAAATCCACAGGAAGCAGAGAATCTATAAATGTGATGTCCATCCATTTTGGTCCACTGTTAAAACACCAGGCTAGAAAGTGGGAGGCCGTAAGTTCAAGTCCCACCTTAACCATGAAAGCCGATTGGTTGACACTGGGCCAACCACCAGGAGTCTGAGAGTTCTAGTCCCACTTTAGTCATGAAAGTTGGTTGGTTGACACTAACCATTAATTCGGGATCTCATAGGATTTTATACCAATTCTGAGAGAAATCTAAATTAAATATTCCCACTCTACATTATTTTCCTTCTTTTTTAATGCCACATTTAATTTTTTTCATTTTCAAGTAGACTTAATTCAGTTTATTAACTTAAGTACAAACCAGCCAATAGATCTACCATAAAATATTCAGGACTAGAAAACCCTGTAATTTTAATTCAGAGAGAGGGAGGGAGGAGAGAGAGAGAAGGGAAGGAGGGAGGGAGGCAGGAAGGAAGGAGAGAGATGGGAAGGAGAGAGATGGGAGGGAGGGAGGGAGTGAAGGAGGAAGGAAGGGAGGGATTTCCCTGTGAAGATAGTATGAGTTCGCTTAACAACTATGTTTGCTTTACAACTGTGGCGTTCGCTTTAGAACCATGGCATTCACTTACTGACCATTGCAGAAAAAGTTCATTAAATTGGTCACATGATGGCCCGCTTAATGAATGGCATAACTTATGGCTGTAATTCCAGGCTTGATTACGATCATAAGTTGAGACTACCTGCCTTTTCCTGGGTCTACTACTAAAGCAAAGGGCTGGCTTAGTGGCTAAGACGCTGAGCTTGTCGATCAGAAAGGTCAGCAGTTTGGTGGTTCGAATCCCTAGCGCTGCATAACGGAATGAGCTCCCGTTGCTTGTCCCAGCTTCTGCCAACCTAGCAGTTCGAAAGCACGTAAAAAATGCAAGTGGAAAAATAGGGACCCCTTTGGTGGGAAGGTAACAGCATTCCGTGCGCCTTCGGTGTTTAGTCATGCCGGCCACATGACCACGGAGACGCCTTCGGACAGCACTGGCTCTTCGGCTTTGTAACGGAGATGAGCACCGCCCCCTAGAGCCAGAAACGACTAGCACGTATGTGCAAGGGAAATCTTTACCTTTACCCTTTTACTACTAAAGCATTGTCTTATTCCTCATAAAATGTTGACTAAACCGCCGATGGTACTTCAAATAAAACCCACTGTTATTAGCTCTGTTTGACCAGCCACAATGACTGGGATCGTGTAACATGCCAAGCAACAAGCCAATCCCATCATGGCACGATGAGTAACCTACCTTTTGTGTTCTGCAGCTGCAACGAAACCTCTATTATTCTTGGAGTTACTTGAAGGAGACATTTAAAAAAAACATGAGTTCAATTCTCCTTTTAAAGCCTGCCTGGGTTTCCTCTCTGCGCCTTTTAATAAGGTGACTCAAGATCCATTTTTTGCAAAAGTCTTCTAGGAACCCTCTATTTTGCTCTATTTCTGCTGCTGCTGGTGGATTTCTCTGGAGCAACAAAAGCAGAGAAACAGCTTTGGAGTTTGCTATGAAACCAGTCGTGCTTTGCCAGCTAATTTTGAGCTTAGTTACCAAAGAATGCTGATTATTCTTGTTTTCTTGTTTTCTTTTTTTTGACAATGCAAACTCCCTCCAGGAGAATCTTCCAAAGAAGGAAGTTGATTCTTCAATTCCCAGCTCAGACCAGTAATAAACTCTAATAAACTCTAAATCCTGTGTCTTTAGAGAAGCTTAGAATTGAAGTTTAAAGCAGAAACCTAGCAGCCAAAGAGTCTTTCTGGAGATGTTTCTGAGGAAGTAATAATGGAATGCTAGAAAGAAACTAGAGGAATTGTGATTTTTGTTGTTGTTCAGCAACTAAGTTGTGTCCGACTCTTTGCAACTCCGTGGACCATAGCATGCTAGGACCCCCTCTGTCCTCCACTGTCTTCCCAGGTTTGCTCATTTGTCAGAAATGGTGTAGGGCAGGGGTCCCCAACCACTGGTCCCCGGACCGGTACCGGTCCGTGGATCATTTTTTACCAGGCCGCAAAGCTTGGGCGCTGCCATCTTGTTTCGAAGGCGCTTCCAGGTTTTCGGTTGCTTCCGGGTTTTCAGTTGGAAAGCGGCGTTTGGGTGCTCGCGCCTTAGTTTCGTCGAAGAGGGGGGGCGGCTTCGAACGAAGAGCCGTCCTGATGGTGGAGTCTCGTGTTACTCAGGTACCAGTCCGTGGAAGAATAAATAATCGTGAAACCGGTCCCTGGTTCAAAAAAGGTTGGGGGCCACTGGTGTAGGGTGTCCTGCTTGGATGGGTGGGTGGGTTTGAGTAGATGACCTATAACACTGGTGGCGAACCTTTTTTGGGCTCCTGTGCCAAAAATTTTGTGCACGCTTGCGCGCTCACGTTTGTGTGCCAGCACCCAGAAGGCAATGTGCGCCCCAACGCTTCCTACGCATGTGCGTGCAATCCCCACCCCACCCCCGCCGCCCCCTTACCTGCACTGCGCCTCACAGCTGATTTTTCAGCCAGTTTGAGGCCTTTTTCGGTCTGCCAAAGGCTTGAGGAAGGCTTCTGCTGACTTCTCCAAAAATACCGGAAGTGACGAGACGGGGCTAGTTTTCGGCCTACAAAGCTTGCAGAAGCCTGCAGAAGCCTTCCTCAAGTCTTTGGGGGGGGGCAAAAAAGGCCTCAAACCGGCTGAAAATATGCGATGACGCGTGCACATGCGCAGTGAGGTAACTTTGCCCGCAGGTCATGTGCCGGCACAAATGGCTCCGCATGCCACGTGTGGCACGCATGCCATAGGTTTGCCATCACGGGCCTATAAAGTCCCTTCTACCTCTGTTAATCTAATCTAATCTTCATTGCATCGATGACCCTATCTAACCATCTGCCGTCCCCTTGTCCTTTTTTTTTTTTGGCTTTCAATCTTTTCCAACACCATAGTCTTTTCCAACAAGTCCTCATTTGGTGGCCATGTGCTGACCTAGGCTTCCCCGACAGCAAGAAGCTTCGCCCCGATAAACCCCTTTTATTTGATTTACAGTGGATTCCTCTCCAGCAAAGTCCCGGCCAACAGTCTTTCAAGATACTTCTCAATTACAGGCTTGGAGAATTGCCAGGCTGATATCTTCCAAACGCCACTCTGTAGCAGACAATACTTGGCAAGAATTCAGGAACAGCTCTTCACCCAAATGAACTAATTGTCTCCTGCAAAACCCAGCTCCCCTTTCGCTCCTCTTTTATTCCCTATGGGAGGGGCCATTCACTGTCCACCTGTGGCTTTACTGCCAAGTCGACTCTTGTTCCTTAACTGTTCCCTTCTTCAGGCAGCTCTGTGCATGTGCACACTGGGAACAGGCCCCGGCTGTTCTTCTGCCTCACTGTCCGATTCCGAAGGCAGCTGATAACTGTCAAACAGCCCTGGCCCCATCTCTGCCTCCGACGCAGAGCACTCGTCAGAGCCTTTCCCAGACTCCAGGACTGGCCCCTGTTCCTCCCCAACCTCCTCACTGTCTGAATCTGCTGCCAGCTCCATTAGCCGCTCGTGAGCACAACAGGCCAAAGGACAGGTAGTCCTCAACTTACAACCACAATTGAGCTGCAATATTTTTGTTGCTAAGTGAGACATTTGTTAGTTTTGCTCCATTTTACAACCTTTCTTGTCACAGTGAACCACTGCAGTTGGTAAGTTAGTAACCCGGTTGTTAAGTGAATCTCGCTTCCCCATTGACTTTGCTAGTCAGAAGGTCCACAAAGGGGGATCACATGACCTTGGGACACGGCAACGTCATAAGTATGAACCAGTTGCTAAGCATCCAAATTTTGATCACATGATCATGGGGATGCTTCACTTTTCATAACCGTGAAAAATGGTCATAAGTCATTTAACAGATAACAGATAATCAGAGTTGGAAGGGACCTTGTAGGTCATCTAGTCCAACCCCCTGCCCAAGCAGGAGACCCTACACCATTTCTGACAGATGGCCGTCCAATCTCTTCCTGAAAGACTCCAGTGATGGCGCTCCCACAACTTCCGAGGGCAACTTCTGTTCCATCGGTTGATTCTTCTCACTGTCAGAAAGTTTCTCCTTATTTCCAGGTTATTTTTTTCCATTTTTCCATTGTAACTTTTTCCATTGTAACTTTGAACAGTCACTCAATGAACTGCTGTAAGTTGAGGACTACCTGTATTTGAGCTTCAGCTTCAGTATCTATCTTTCCAAAGAACATTAGACCTCTTCAACATTAATCCAGGTTATAGCGCAACCACCACCTTCACCACATCGCAAAAGAAAGAAGCTGTACATAAGTAGCAGTTGAATTATATCTGCATTATGTCTTGGGGCCAGCTAAGCAACAATTTTACTGTCTGTCTGCTGTCTGCTGCTAAGCAACAATTTTACAACCATTGTTGCCATGATGGTTAAGTGAACCATCATGAACTGTCATGAACCACACTGAAAGCCACAATGGAATGTATCCAAGTTAAGGAAAGTTGCCATCAACTATGGTTAACAAGCCACCATGGCTAGATTCACATGACACTCTATACCCAAATCAAACAAGTTATGTGATAGTTAGGGCAGTGTTTCCCCAACCTTAGGCATGGGAAACTATGCTGGCTGGGATATTCTGGGAGTTGAAGCCCACACATCCTATAATGGCTAAGATTGGGAAATACTGGCTTAAAGATGTATGAATTTGGTTTATGGAGTTATTGCCCTCCAGTGATAATAATAGAGTAGAGTAGAGTAGAGTAGAGTAGAGTAGAGTAGAGTAGAGTAGAGTGGAATGGAATGGAATGGAATGGAAGGGAAGGGAATAGAATAGAATAGAATGGAATGGAATGGAATGGAATGGAATGGAATGGAATGGAATGGAATGGAATAGAATAGAATAGAATAGAATAGAATAGAATAGAATAGAATAGAATAGAATAGATGGAATGGAATGGAATGGAATGGAATGGAATATAAGATAGGATAGAATATAGAATATAGAATATAGAGTATAGAGTATAGAATATAGAATATAGAATATAGAATATAGAATATAGAATATAGAATATAGAATATAGAATATAGAATATGGAACGGAACAGAACAGAATAGAACAGAATTCTTTATTGGCCAAGTGTGATGGAATTTGTCTCCGGTGCATAAGCTTTCAGTGTACATACAAACAACAGTGATGGGTCATATAGCAAAGACCATAGTTACAATCATTAATCATAAGACACAACAACGATAAATCTTAGATGGGAAAAGATATCAGGAAAGATGAGATAGATGAGAAAATGAGAAAGAAGCGGAAAGGATTGTAAAACAAGAGCAGTCCATCTTTCTCATAGTCATGCTGTAATTTGTCTTCAATTTCAATCAAGCCTTTTCTTTTCTGATTGTTGCTTTTTAAAATCACGAGTTTGGCACTTGAAGACTGGGAGATCAGACATCGCCTTCTAAGCCCTCCTTTTGCGCTAGGGCTGTTTTGATCTGCAGTGAGTTAACAAAATAATACCAAAGGAAATGAACAAAGGCCTGTTTTTCCCATTCTGTTATGCTGGACATGATTCTCCCAAAGCCGTTCTGATGAATTTCCTTTCTTTTTTTTTTTCCTATCTCCCATGATACTTTCCACTGAGCGAACACAAACAGATCCGAGAGCTTTCCTGTTATCTGTGGGCTAAGCGAGAAGGTTACTGATGTGGCCTTATCAAAAGCGATGCCAACCAGGAAAAAAGCACAACGCAGAGGACGAATGGAATGCTTTGTTTTTCTCCAACCTTTTGTGAATTCTGACAGTCTGGATTTTTTTCTGGCCTGGCGAGGGCTCAGTGGCTTTGAAACATCAAACCAGAAGTGGGCCTGAGTTAATGCAGCCAGGAAAGGCTTTTTGAGTTATCTCCAAAGGCTGGAGAATATTTCATTTTTGTGCCAACCTTCAAGGCTTTAGACCAGGGGTCGCCAACCTTTTGGACCTCAAGGACCACCAAACTCATAATTTAAAATCCTGCGGACCAGAGACCCTGGGAAAATCCCCAAAAAAAGTCTGCAGGAAAATTCCCTACCCCATTTTCCTACCGATCGATCGTTCTTATTTGGGATCACAGGATACCATCTCCAGCTCCGTTCTCAGGGGGAGAGAGAGACTTTTGGCTTCGTGCAAGGAAAGCAGCAGAAGCAGCAGAAATCTTCCTTTCTCTCCCCCAAACTCCTCCAGAAATGAGTCTTTGCCAGCGCAATCTCTTGGAGCAGGATACCCTGCAGGGTCCCAAAGACTCATTTCTGGCGAAGTTTGCGGGAGAGAAAGAAAGACTTTTGCTGCTTTCCTTGTGTGCTGCCAAAAGCAGCAGCAGAAGAAACAAGCGGAAAGAAGCAGCCCGGTGGCCAGGCGAGGCACGTAGGTTGAGTGGGGCAAGTTCCCCCCCTCTGCCCTTCCCTCCTCCCCTCACTACCTCGCGTTGTTTGCAATGCAAACAACGCAAGCCTTGTGTTCCCACGGGCCACGTCGGCAGCGCAGCCTTATGTTCCCCACAGCCTGGATTAATTGCTTTGGGGGTGCTTTGGGGGTGACATTTCTCTGCAGACCCCCAAAAAATTTTCACGGATCACCAGTGGTCCCCGGCCCACTGGTTGCCGACCACTGCTTTAGACCATCTGCATAAATCATTTTGAAGTATTCTGTGAATGGAAAAATCTTCGTAGCCTTTTTAAATTTAATGAAGAAGAAAGACTAGGGGTGGCACGATAGCAGCCTTCCGATATTTGAGAGGCTGTCAAAGAGAAGAGGGGGTCAACGTATTCTCCAAAGCCCTGAGGGCAGGACAAGAAATAAAAACCAACAAAAACGTATCAAAGAGAGAGCCAATAAAGGAGACATGTTCTGACAGTGGAAACAATTAACCAGTGGAATGGCATCAGTGGAAGTTTTTAAAAAGAGATTAGTCAGCCATTAGTCTGGAATGGCATATGTCAAAGTATATTCATTAACTGACAGAGACATGGTTAACAAAGTAAGCATGGCAACAGACCAGCCAATGGGAGCTAACAGCCTGGGTGTGGTTTGGCTCTGTGTGCTTTGCTGAGAATTGAAAGTGAAACTAACTTGCTTGCTTGCTGAAACTGATATCTACTCTGAGCTGCTGCTGCTTCTTGTGTTTTTGCTTATGTTATGTTGAAAGAATCTACTAATGGTATTGCAAACTTTACTTCGTGTTATTATGTTTATAAAGATGTTAATGATCCTGCTGAATCAGTCTCTGTGTTTTCTGGACGTGAATTGATGCTGCAAACTCTTAACAGTATAAGGTCTTGTGGGAAGCCCCACCCCACCCCAGAAAATGAAATATTTTGGGGAATATTAAAAGAGGCAGAATATTATATTTCCCCAAAGAAGAAATGGAGAAAAATCTTAACAAAGACAGAAAGCAGCTCCAAAGTTCCTGCCATAAGAAAACAACTTCAAACTAAGACACTTGAAGAGGCTGGCCTTTAGGAATGCATATTTTTGTGTCCATTCAGGAAGACTGGGCCAATCTATTCATAAATAGATTCAGCAGGTTCTGACAGTTCTGGAGAACTGGTAGCGGAAATGTTTGAGTAGTTTGGAGAACCAACAAATCCCGCCTCTGAGTGGTCCCGCCAACCCCATCTCTTCTCTGCCTCCCATTGAGTCCCAGCTGATTGGCTGGGTCTCCTTTGGTTGCCCTGCACAGGAGAACGGAGCTGGAAAGCAGGCTAGTGGGGTGGGGAGGGAATGGGGATTTTGCAGTATCCTTCCCCCCTGGAGTGGGGTGGAAATGGAGATTTTACAGTATCCGTCCCCTGCCATGCCTACCAAGCCATGCCCGCCAAGCCACACCATGTCTACCAAGCAACGCTCACAGAACCGGGAGTAAAAAAAAAATTTGAATCCCACCACTGCATTGGAGACATTAATGTTCACCCATGGAACAGAGAGCAGCATGAGAAGGAATTGGCTAGAAAGAAAAGCGTTCCTAAAGAAGAACGTCAGCCGATCTGGGTGGGGTGTATGTGTGTGTGTGAAAAAAGCACTAGAAAACAGGGAAGTAGTTGGAGATCCAGAGCAAATTCAGAAAAATGTGATTACTTCTGCAGTGGCATCTTAAGTGCTCTCTAAAAGACAATGTGAAGGAGGCGATGGCTGTGTGGGCATCCTTGAAGTGGCCCAGATTGTTAGATGACTACAGGAAGGGGGGGAGGGAGGGCAGGCAGGAGGAAAGCAGCAGGCAACACATACAATTATTTTCCTCTCTGCTTGCAAAGATGGCAATTCTCAAGCTGAGTATCACTTTTCAGCCTCAAATGCATAACTGTTTTTTTTTTTTTTCTGAATCAGAAATGGCTAGTTATCTTCTAACCTTCCAATTGAAGCTGTGCCATTGTTGTGTTTTGCCTTTGTTCTGACACGATCCAAGGTATATACAATCTGTTAGACTTTGTCCCCTATTATTTTGACTGGCAGTGTCTGGAAACAGAAACAATAGAGAGAGGATACGAATTGGC
Source organism: Notechis scutatus (assembly GCF_049901735.1). Lineage (NCBI taxonomy): Eukaryota > Metazoa > Chordata > Lepidosauria > Squamata > Elapidae > Notechis > Notechis scutatus. The sequence goes on along the minus strand of NC_142012.1, from coordinate 10,577,835 downwards.
AGTAGGGGCAGCCAATATTATAACCGTATAGTTTCACGATTTGCTCCCAATCCAGTTAGAAGGAGAAGCGAGCAAATCAGAGAAGACGGAAGTATAATTTCATTACCTATAAGAAACTGTAAGGAGAACTCTTATAGATGAGATTATGAAAACTGTGACGATCAGAGGAGCAATAGCAATAGCACTTCAACTTAGAGTGCAGTACTACAGGCTACTTCTGCTGACTGCCAACTGCCTGCAATTTGGCAGTTCGAATCTCACCAGGCTCAAGGTTGACTCAGCCTTCCCACCACTGGCTAGAAAAGCACTGTAAAGCGGTGTATAAGTCTAAACACTATTGCTATTGCTTAATAAATGTAACAAATAAATAAAATAAAAGCAAAAGTTTGGGGTGGAAGGTTTTTTTTATTTCACCCCACAGAAAACAGTCAGAATTCACTATTTTTTCTTTCCTTTCGTTCACTTTGCACTCCTTTCCAACTTTTGCTTCTTTTAGTATTACTGCCTTATAATAAACTTTAATAAAATAATAACCCCTCCCCCCAAAAAAAAGACAACATTGGGCCAGTGTGATAGAAGCCCACCCACTTTTTAGCTGCATCACCCACCCACCCCATATTTAAAGGGTCAGGGTCTTTGATTGCACAGAGATGGGTATAATTCAGACTTTTTTGACCCGCTTCCCATCTATGGTTTGTAAAGCATTTGAAAGATAATGGATTTTCTGTTTCGGCATTGATCCATAATTCCATTTTTCTGCAACGCTTTGCTCATTACGAACCAGTGAAAGAGATTAGAGAACAAAGGCTCAAATAAAACACACACACACACACACACAAACATACACATCTAGGATGTGCTAAGTCCAGAGCAAGACAATTTCGATGAGATGCAAAGACAAAATGATGCTTTAGGGTAGAATCCGTGGTGAGGTTTCTGCTAAGATGTGCATTAGTTCCAGCTCATTATCTTTGCCAAAAAAAAAAAAACCCTCCCAGTTTCATCATGGTTTTCTTTTCCTTTTCCTTTAAATATTCCTACTCTAATGGGCTATTTGGAGAACTCTTGTTTAGTTTTATGAGCTGGTTCCTGAATGTGCTCTTTTCCCATCCTCATTTGCTTTGCTCTCATGCTGTTTTTCCTTTGCTTGCATAATCTTTTGGACAGAATGGTATTGTTTTCCCAAGTTGCTCTAGGAAAAAGTTTGGCTAAAGAGCAAGATTTTGAACAGTTGAATATACCAATCGATGTGCAGGAAGTCAAGAGATCAGAGCTAAATAGATTGGGGAGCAGAGTTGCTGGCAGGAAACTTTTTGAATACTTTTATTTTATAAATAAAATGAATCAGCCTGGGAGATAATCAACCATCTGGAATTATTGAGGGAAGAAGTTTAGTTTTTCCTTGCAATTTCAGGTTATTTTCCCACAAGTTTAAAGTTTACACTACTCTAGAAGTCAAGAATTCATGAAGCAGTTTCTACAAGAGACCAGTTAGGAGATGGCAGCTCACTTCCTGTTCATCTTATCTGGATAGAAATAGAAAAAGAAGCAGAGAAAAACATGGCTGTATTCTACAAGTTTTCATTGTTGTTCGGAGTGGTGTAGGAAGTTTTATATCGAAATATATTTTATTCTTCATGCTGTCCCCGTGTTCAGGGGTGGGATTCTACCAGTTCGCACCTATTCGCTAGAACCGGTTGTTAATATTCCAAGCAGTTTGGAAAACCGGTCGTTAGAAGAAATTACTGGGCTAATCCTGTAAGGAAGGCAGGAAGGAAACGTTCTGGTGTTGCTTATACAGAAACTGCCTCTCCATTAACTCTTATTACAGTCTTTGCAGGACTAGACTTCCTGTCTTAGGAACATCTCTGGAGTTTTTTTCCCTTCCTTTGCTGGTACTTTGCTTGTGTGGAGTGACCATTCAAAGTTACAATGGCACTGAAAAAAGGGATTTATGACCATTTTTCACACTTACGACTGTTGCAGTATCCCCACAGTCATGAGAGGCCAGGCGAGGAGATGCGTGTCTCGATGTGAATGATATTGAGTTGGCCACACCCAGCCAGTCACATGACCACCAAGCCATGTCCACCCAGTCATATGACCACCAAGCCATGCCCACCACCTAAGCCATGCCCACAGAACCGGTTGTTAAAAAATTTGAATCCCACCCCTGCCTGTCTTCCCTTAAACATTAACAGAATCTACAATGGACTGAGAATCAGTGTCTCTGCTAGATAATTGACAGTCAAGTTCAAACTAAGTTAATAAGCTACATTTCTAAAAAAATAGCAAAGGGAGGGGGGAGAGGAATCATTTACTTAAACTTCCTCAAACCGTCAAATAAGTTACCCAGATCTAATCCCAGTGGTGGTATTCTAGCGCAGTGGCCCCCAACCTTTTTTGTGCCATGGCCCGGTACCAGATCACAAAATGATCCGCGGCCCGGTACCGGCATCAGCACGCATGGCAAGGCGAGCCGAGTGACCGGCCAGCCAGCCGTCCCCTGCTTCTCCCTGCCACCTTCAACTCCTCCTTTGTACCTTTGTCGATGGGCTTTGGGACGGCTTCGGGACGGTCGCTCGGCTCGCCTTGCCTTGGGTGCTGAAAGAATCCTCGCGCCTTAGTTTCATTCGAAGCCGAACCCCCCCTTCGATGAAACTAGGGCGTGAGGATTCCTTCAGGACCCAAACGCCGCTTTCCAACCGGAAAAGCTCACCGGAAGCACTTTCTCATCGAAACAAGATGGCGGTGCCCAGCAAACCGGCGGCCCGGTAGAAAATGTTCCACGGACCGGTACCGGTCCGGGGCCCGGTGGTTGTGGACCCCTGTTCTAGCGGTTCGGCCTGGTTCAATTGAATCGGTAGCTCCGAGGATCATGTGTGAATGAACCAGTTGGCTCCGACGATCAGCTGCTGTGCCCTCCCGCCTGCCCGGGCACCCATACTGACCTTTATTTCCTGGTTTTGAAACTCAGCTGCTTTGCATGGCACACCGCATTGCCTCCCATCAGCTGTTGAAGACACAGGAAGAGTGCAGGATTGCAGGAGAAGGTCAGTAGCAAACTCTCTGCGCGCACACAAAGCGCGCCCACCAAGCCATGCCCACAGAACCTGTGGTAAAAAAAAAAAGTTGAATCCCACCACTGCCTAATCCACATATCAAAGGAGAAAGCCTGTAAATACAAATAAAATTAACCACAATGGTCTCCTAGTGCAAGGATCCCCAACCAGTGGGCTGCAGCCCACTAGCAGGCTGTGTCCTAATCACCATTGGACTGTGTGGCCAGCTGGTGTGCATGCCTCCATGTGCACACACAGCCCAACTCGCGCAAGGGTCGCCATGAGCATTGTGGGGAGGGAGGGTCGCAGTCCCACTCGCACAGGCATCATCGTGAGAGGTCGTGGCCCCTCCCACGTGAGCCTCGTTGTGGGCACTGGTGGCTTCTCTCATGAGAGCCTCAGCGCGGGTGGCTCCATGTAAATTCTTATTCTTCCTCTTCCTTCTCTTTCTCCTCCTTTTCTTCTTCTTCATCCTCTTCTTTTCTTCTCTTCTTCCTCTTTCTTCTCTTTCTCTTCCTCCTCCTCCTCCTTCTTCTTCTCCCTTCTCTTGCTCCTCCTCCTTTTCTTCTTTTCTTCTTCTTCCTCCTTCTCCACTTCCTCCTCCATCTTTTCTTCTTCTCCTTCTTCTTCCTCCTCCTCTTCTTCTTCTTTTTCTTCTTCCTCCTCCTTTCTGCTTCTTTCTTTTTCCTTCTTCCTTCTTCTCCTCTTGTCTCCCTTCTCCCTTTTCTTCCTCTTCCTCCAACTATGCAACTGAAAACACACTTGAAGAGTTAAGATTGCTGTGTCCTCAAGATTATTGTTTTCCCCTTCCGTCTCTTGGAAGTTAGCAAGAAAAGTGCATAAAACACCCATTTGCAGATGAATAATGGGAACTGGGAGCAAATACAGGCAAAAGCAAGAGCTGGGCAGACCACAGAAAGGAAAAACACAGGAAGTTGAGATGTGATAGGCAACTAAGAAGAAACCCACAGTTGTTTGCCTGGAAAGTTTGTAAATGAAACCGAGTCATTTCAGGGTGAGGTTCCTTTCCTTACCTCCAACTGCCTAAACCCAGGTAAATTATGGGGAAATCCTTGGGAAAAGCACAAGGGGAGGGTTTATCATTTTAAAGTGAGTGTTAGAGTGTTACTTAAATTATACAGTGTTGAAACTAATGGCTCCTGCTGCAAAGTTTCAAGTTTTTTTTTTAAATGAATACTTATCTCTCCATTTAAAATTATTTAAAAAAACAATGAAAATATGAGATATTAGTTGCATACATATCAAAACTGTTTATTGGGGGGGTTAGGCTTATGCACATTCACAGACACACATAGGTATGTATAAATATGCTATAGCTAGAGTATACACTCACACACACATGTATATGTATATGTATATGTATATGTATATGTATATGTATATGTATATGTACTCGAAGCCAAACAGCAAGATCACAGCTCACCAGCTCAAATCCCCCAGTAACTAAGACCAACCTGAGCACAACCAAGCCCCCACCTGAACAGAACACACCTCCAGCCAATCAGAACATGGCCAACCCCCCAACCAATCAGAACACAGCCAAACCCCCAACCAATGAGAACACACCCCCACCCAATCAGAACACAGCCAAGCCCCCAACCAATCAAGTCACACCCCCACTAGCAGTGAAAAGGAAGAAGCAGCTGCAAGCTCACATCACTCTGAGAAGCACAGAGCCGAAGACAGAAGCCTGAAGATGATGAATGAGACTTCATCGAAACGTTGCCTAGATACTTCCAATCTTACGCGGGAGAAAACCCGAATAACCAAAGATCCACATACAAATACCCACGAGAACCTCAGAAAACATATATATATATATATATATATATATATATATATATATATATATATATATATATATATATGTATATGTATATGTATATGTATATGTATATGTATATGTATATGTATATGTATATGTATATGTATATGTATATGTATATGTATATGTATATGTATATGTATATGTATATGTATATGTATATGTATATATATATATATATATATATATATATATGTTTTCTTAAGTTTTCGCGGGTACTTACATGTATGGTGTTCGGCTTTGTTCGGGTATTTTCCCACGTCATAGTAGTGTCCAACGGACACAATACAGAAGCCTGATGATGGCAGATGAGATTCTGCTGAAACGTTGCTACAACTTTAAAAGCACCACTACTATGACGTGGGAAAATACCCGAACAAAGCTGAAGGCCATACATGTAAGTACCAAAACTTAAGAATATATATATATATATATATATATATACAGAGAGAGAGAGAGAGAGAGAGAGATGACAGATTAGATATAGATAGATAGATAGATAGATAGATAGATAGATAGATAGATAGATAGATAGATAGATAGATAGATAGATAGATATAAATAGATGATAGATAAATAGATATAGATAGATATACAATAGATAGAGATAGATAGATGATAGATAGATAGATAGATAGATAGATAGATAGATAGATAGATGATAGATAGATGATAGATAGATAGATAGATAGATATAAATAGATGATAGATAATGATAGATTGATAGATGATAGATATAGATAGATATACAATAGAGATAGATAGATAGATAGATAGATAGATAGATAGATAGATAGATAGATAGATAGATGATAGATAGATAGATAGATAGATGATAGATAATAGCTAGATAGATAGAAATAGATAGATATTGATGGATAGATGATAGAGATAGATAGATAATGGGAAGAAAATGATAGATAAGTGTTGTGATTCCGGCATCTGCTACAGATTTTTTGAATGACAGCTCCAGCGAGGAGGACTTATATGAATCAGCAAGTTCTAATGATGAGGAGGAGATGAATGCATTTGATTTGAAAGATCGGCTTGAACCTTCAAACTCCTCCACCCTTCAATTAGGTGGTCAGCCGGGAACGGGTGATAATGAGGAACCAATGATATCTTCAGGTGAAGAAGATGATAATTTGGATGATTGCTGGGTAGATGTCAGGACAAGACGTCTCCTGACAAGGAGGAACCAACGAGGATACAGTAGGAGAGCAGACCAGCAATTAGACTAATTAGTTACTCTATAAAGGGAGAGATATGACTTTGCACTTTGTCCGGAACAAAGTGTCTATTTGCAAGGAGAACTGAAGAGCACAGTTTGGAGGATTTTGATCTGAAATATCTTGTTGGGATTTGGATTTAATTCGTTGGAACTTCTACTTATTGGAATTATTTTGTGAAGGATTTTGATCTGAAGAATCTTGTTGAGTCTTGGATTTAGTTCGTTGGAACTTTTACTTATTGGAGCTATCTGTGAAAATTCCTGTTTGCTGCCTTTCTTTACAAGGACTGTTGCTTTCAGCCTTATCTGTTTACTTTAAAAGGTGGGACATAACATTTTCCTGTTTGCTGCCTTTCTTTACAAGGACTGCTGCTTTCAGCCTTAACTGTTTATTTTAGAAGGTGGGACATAACATTTTTGTTCCGGACCCAACAGACCATCTTTGCAACGATGGATTCAACTCAAATGCAACAATTGGTGGAGCAGCAACAGATGCAAATAAATCAATTACTTCAGAGCAACGTATCCCTTCAAAATCAGGTAACACAATTATTATCGTTGTTGCCAATTCTCAAACTGTTTCAGCTGCAGCTGGATTTCCCCCTGCACCCCCTGTGAGAAAAATTCCGATAGCTATGCCAGATAAATTTTCTGGGCAAACGGACATGTTTTCAACATTTTTGGGTCAGTGCCAATTGTATTTTTCTGTGAGGCCGGAGGATTTTCCAACCGATCGAGTTAAAATTGGCTTTATTATTAGTTTGTTAACCGGGCAGGCTGCCCAAATGGGCTACTCCTTATTAGTACAAGATAGTCCATTACTGGACGATTTCCAGGGTTTATTCAACAGATGAACGTTATGTTTGAGAATCCAATTAAATCTCAAACTGTGGACAGAAAATTGAGGGATATTATTCAAGGTAAACACTCATTGCAAGAATACATTGCAGAATTTCGCTTGTTGTGTATGGACTCCACCTGGAATGAACCAGCTCACATGGCAGCATTCCAAGAGGGTTTGTCCGACATTATCAAGGATGAACTAATTCATGCAGAGCGTGCTTCAACTTTGGACACATTGATTACTCAATGCTTACGTATTGAAGCTCGCCTACAACATCGTGGGTGTAAACGGACCGTTGCAGAGCCACCTGTGTTTCCTCGTTCACGCACCCCGTCTATGAGGGTTTTCCAATCCAGAATTCCAGCAGAGGAGCCGATGGAGATAGGCGCACTCTGCCCTCGTTTAACAGTTCAGGAACGATCGAGAAGATTTCAGGAAGGTTTGTGCCTTTATTGCGGGGGTTCGGGACATTTTGCAAATTCCTGCACTCGGAAGGGGACTCGTGGACCTGTATCAAAACCCATTGCTGGTCCGTCGGAAACGGGGTAGGCCCGACCTCAGGGAAACCCTAGGTCGGGCACAGTATTCACTTTCATCTCAAATTGCTGAAGTTAATTCTGGCCCTCCTCGACATTTACTTTTGGACACTCGCATATTCTTGCAATCTCGGAAGGAGGGAATCCCTGCCGTGGCACTGGTGGATTCAGGGGCTACGACTAGCTTTATGGATTATGATTTTGTAAAACATTTCAAAGTTCCTTTAGTGCCTGTGAATCCCCCATGCAGGTGGAAACCGTAGATGGGCGCGAACTCAAGTCGGGACCTATTCGCCGCCACCCAACCACTGCGTATGCGTATTGGGGATCACGAGGAGGCGATAAGTTTTTATATCACTTCGAACCTCCATCTTCCTTTGGTGCTCGGAGTATCCTGGCTGCGTCTACACGATCCGCGTTGGTGGCTTGGGCGCAGAACGCTGTTTCTTTTCCAAGCCTGCAATGTGTGGACCACCTGAGACATGTCTGCGCAGGCCAACATATTGTCGCTTCTGCTGCCTCAATTCCTTCAGAGCTGTCGGATTTCCCCGATGTTTTCAGTGAACAGGAGGCAGATCAATTACCACCACATCGTGTTTACGACTGTCCCATGGATTTGATACCGGACGCTCCATTACCAAAGGGGAGGTTGTATTCTTTGTCTGAGCCTGAACTAGTTGCACTTCGAGAATTTTTGAATAAAAATCTAGCTCGGGATTTATTCGACCTTCGTCATCCCCTCTTTCAGCACCCGTTCTCTTTGTCAAGAAGAAGTCGGGAGAACTTCGTCTTTGTTGTGACTATAGACGCTTAAATGCTATCACTGTGAGAAATAGCTATCCTTTACCGCTCATCTCCGAATTGTTGGAGCGGTTACGGGAAGCTACAATTTTCACGAAACTTGACTTACGTGGAGCTTACAATTTGGTTCGGATGCGTAAGGGAGACGAGTGGAAGACGGCTTTTGGCACTCGTTATGGTCATTTCGAGTACACCGTTATGCCATTTGGTTTGACCAACGCTCCTGCTGTATTTCAACATTTAATGAACGATATCTTTCGAGACATGTTGGATAAGTTTGTTGTCATATATTTGGACGACATTTTGATTTATTCAAAATCTAAAGAGCAACATCTTCAGCAGGTGCGTCAAGTGCTTCAGCGTCTTCGGGAACATAAACTTTATGCTAAATTAGAAAAATGTTTCTTTTTTCAGTCGCTCATCGAATTCTTGGGACACATTATTTCTCCTGTGGGCATTGCTATGGACCCCAAAAAGGTTGAGGCGTTGTGTAGTTGGGAAGCTCCTCGTCGGGTTAAAGATGTGCAACGACTTTTAGGATTTGCCAACTATTATCGGACTTTCATTCCAGGTTTTGCGAAGATAATGGATCCCATAACCCAGCTTCTTTGTAAGAAGGTTCCATTTGTGTGGGGGCCTCCACAACAACAGGCTTTTGACACTTTGAAAAAAGCATTTATAACTGAACCCATATTGAAGCATCCTGATCCGGATCGCCCATTTGTGGTCGAGACAGATGCTTCTAATGTCGCTATCGGAGCAGTGCTGTTACAAGCTTCGGAGGATGGCGCTCTTTTGTTTCCTTGCGCTTATTATTCTAGGAAGCTTACAGCTTCGGAACGCAACTATACCATTTGGGAAAAAGAGTTGTTAGCTATTAAGGTTGCTTTTGAGACTTGGAGACATCATTTGGAGGGGCTCGACACAAGGTGGAGGTTCGGACAGATCATAGGAACCTGGAACATTTGACCACGGCTAGGAAATTGAATCAAAGGCAGATTCGTTGGTCGTTATTTTTTGCCAGATTTAATTTCTCGGTTACTTACGTTCCAAGTGGTCAGAACCGGAGGGCGGATGCATTATCTCGGAACCGGAGTATACTTGTGCCGAAGATCCTCTTCCTTTACGGACAGTGTTACCACCGGAATCTCTAGCCGTACTGCAGGAACCGGTAGATTTACGGGCCCAACTACGAGAGGCGCAACGTTTGGATGCGTGGACGCAGCAGAGACGGGAGGACATTGGCCCAACTTCTCCATGGTCTTTTGAAGACGATCTGCTTCGATATCGGGTTTATTATATGTGCCTACCAGACCGTTGAGGGCTCTCATCATGACACAATGTCATGATAACCCAGCTGCTGGTCATTTTGGATTACACAAGACCTTGCATTTGGTCACTCGGACTTTTGGTGGCCTCGAGTTCGTCATGATGTGTCTTCTTACGCCGCTTCTTGCGCTTCAATGTAGGCAAGCGAAAGCAGCATCCGTGCACCTCCTGGACTTTTGCAACTCTTGCCGACTCCAAGTAGACCATGGGGAGCGATCTCTATGGACTTTCTGACACATTTACCGTCTTCATCGGGGTTCACAACAGTGCTTGTGGTAGTGGATATGTTGACTAAAATGGCCCATTTCATTCCCTGTCGGAAATTACCATCGTCCCGCACTACGGCTCAGTTATTTTTGCAACATATCTTCCGTCTACATGGACTGCCTGATAGAGTGGTTTCTGATCGTGGGGTCCAGTTTACGGCAGAATTTTGGAAACAGTTAATGGCGGCTTTGCAAGTGAAAGTATGTTTAGCGTCAGCGCACCATCCAGAAACTGATGGCGGGACGGAGAAGGTGATTGGGATTCTTACTCAATATTTGAGATGTTTTGTTAATTTGCGACAAAACGATTGGGTGAAATACCTCCCGTTAGCAGAATTCGCGTTTAACAACTCGCAGCATACCTCCACCCGTGTCACGCCATTTTTTGCAAATATGGGTTATCATCCGCGTTTCTTCCCATTAACTATGATGGATTCCCCGGTTCCTGAGACCCGAGAGTTTTTGGAAGAACTACACGCAGTTCGCCGTCTACTGATACAACAATTGAACAAGGCAAAAGAAGATTATAAGCGGTTTGCAGATCGGTCCCGTCGAGATACACCTCCGTTAGTTGTGGGTGATAAAGTGTGGCTATCTACAAAACATCTGAAGGTCGATCGCCCTATTAGAAAACTTGATCATCGGTTTATTGGTCCGTTCCTGATTGAGGCAGTTATTAATCCCGTGGCATACCGCCTCACTTTGCCACGATCCATGCGTATTCACCCCGTCTTTCATCGATCTCTTTTGATTCCTGATTCTTCTGTTTGTCGATTACGTGATTCTGCTGAACCGGGTCCGTTATCATTGCCTTCTGAGGAGCCTGCTGTTGACGATACGGTGGTCGACGTCCTTGATTCCCGTTGGCTCAAAGGTCGCTTCCAGTATTTGGTCAGGAGGAGGGTAGATGACTCGGAGGTTTGTTCCTGGACGGATGCGTCTACACTTCATGCTTCGGATCTGCTTCGAGACTTTCATGCACGCTTCCCTTCGAAACCGCATCCGGATCGCCAGACCCGGGGGAAGGGCCCTGCGGTGAGGGATAGTGTTGTGATTCCGGCATCTGCTACAGATTTTTTGAATGACAGCTCCAGCGAGGAGGACTTATATGAATCAGCAAGTTCTAACGATGAGGAGGAGATGAATGCATTTGATTTGAAAGATCGGCTTGAACCTTCAAACTCCTCCACCCTTCAATTAGGTGGTCAGCCGGGAACGGGTGATAATGAGGAACCAATGATATCTTCAGGTGAAGAAGATGATAATTTGGATGATTGCTGGGTAGATGTCAGGACAAGACGTCTCCTGACAAGGAGGAACCAACGAGGATACAGTAGGAGAGCAGACCAGCAATTAGACTAATTAGTTACTCTATAAAGGGAGAGATATGACTTTGCACTTTGTCCGGAACAAAGTGTCTATTTGCAAGGAGAACTGAAGAGCACAGTTTGGAGGATTTTGATCTGAAATATCTTGTTGGGATTTGGATTTAATTCGTTGGAACTTCTACTTATTGGAATTATTTTGTGAAGGATTTTGATCTGAAGAATCTTGTTGAGTCTTGGATTTAGTTCGTTGGAACTTTTACTTATTGGAGCTATCTGTGAAAATTCCTGTTTGCTGCCTTTCTTTACAAGGACTGTTGCTTTCAGCCTTATCTGTTTACTTTAAAAGGTGGGACATAACATTTTCCTGTTTGCTGCCTTTCTTTACAAGGACTGCTGCTTTCAGCCTTAACTGTTTATTTTAGAAGGTGGGACATAACAGATAATGATAGATGATGATGATGATGATGATAGATAGATAGATAGATAGATAATAGGTAGATTGATGACATCACTCATGTTGGGGGCACTTGTGGTGGCCTGAGTGCTCTGCCAGAAAATGGGCTCCTGGGCCCCGTTTTCAGCCATGCTGGCCTCTTGCAATGCTCTGTCAGCAAAAACGGAAGTTGGTGGAATCGTGGCCCTCTGAGTTCCGTTTTCGCTGGCAGAGGGCTGCAGGAGGCCAGCATGGCCGAAAACAGGGCCTGGGAAGGCTGCGCGTAGCCCTCCCGAGCTCCATTTTTGCTATTTCGCTATTTCCAGGACAACTCCACTAAGCACCCCATGGGCCAGATTCAGCCCACAGGCTTTGTAGTTGACACCTCTGCCGTAGATGTTTCCAGGTGTATTTATCCATGTGCCGGAGAAGGAAATCGCTGACAATCTGCAGCACCTCGGAGTTTGTTTCTGCTGGCACAGCAATGGATCGATGTAACTCTCATCAATCACTTTAACTAAAGAGCTTTCTGGAAGACTTTATGAAATCCATTTTTAGGGCAAGAAGGGTAAGGAAGCACCCACATCCTGGCCTGTGTTCGAAATCCATAAAATGATGTTTTCTGCAGATTGAGTTAAGAATTATGGCTCTACCAGGAGCCTCAGTGGTCATGAGGGGGAAAAAAAAAGATACATGGTCTTCCATCCACTTAAGCCAACAATGGTTAGTTGCAGAGTTGTTCTTCCTGTTTACGATTGCCTGATTCAAAGGAGAAAAGTCAGCAATGCTGAACGAGGCTCAGGAGTTCCTGTGATGCCACCTGACTCGCATTTTCTGTCCCCGAGATGGGCAATCTTGAGGCCCGAATCAGCACATTTGGCATTTTGAGAGCAGGTTGTTGTTGAAACCTCACACAAAATGGTAACCAGGGAAGACTGAAGGATTCACAAAATGGTGGCCATGGTAGATGTGGCCAGTCACAAATCGCCACTGGTTAAAGACAAATTGACAAAGTTGTTCCCTGTTAGCCAGTGGTGGGATTCAAATTTTTTACTATCGGTTCTGTGAGCATGGCTTGGTGGGCATGGCAAGGCTTAGTGGGCATGGCAGGGGAAAGATACTGCAAAATCCCATTCCCTCCCCACTGCACTAACCTGCTTTCCAGCTCTGTTCTCCTGTGCAGGGCAACAAAAGAAGACCTCACTGTCAAATGTATTAAAGGAAAGTTTAATTAGTTTTAGCACAGAGATTATTGTGACGTTTGTCTGTATGGATCTTTGTCTTTTGAGTTTGTATATTTGTATATTTTAATTTTTTGTATTCAATAAAGTTTTTTATTATTATTATTATTTTTTTAAATGAAGACCCAGCCAATCAGCTGGGACTCAGGAGGCAGAGAATAGATGGGGGCGGGGCCAGTCAGAGCTGGGATTTGCTGGTTCTCCAAACTACTCAAGATTTCTGCTACCGGTTCTCCAGAACTAGTCAGAACCTGCTGAATACCACCTCCATTGTCACCTATTTTATGCCCTACGATGTTCAGTACTACCTTATTATTTTAGATGGATAGATGACAAAGCTAGATAGATTATAGATCTGTGGTGGCAAACTTATGGCACACGTGCCACGGGTGGCACACAGATCCCTCTCTATGGGCACGTGCGCCATCGCCCCAGCTCAGCTCCACCACACATGTGTGTGTGCCTCTTACCAGCCAGCTGGTCTTTGAGTCTTTGCCACGTGTGCCCAAAAGGTTTGTCATAACTGTTATAGATGATACACAGATGATGATAGATAGATAATAGATAGATAGATAGATAGATAATAGATAGATAGATAGATAGATAGATAGATAGATAGATAGATAGATAGATAGATAGATAGATAGAGATAGAGATAGAGATAGAGATAGATAGATAGATAGATAGATAGATAGATAGATAGATAGATAGATAGATAGATAGATAGAGATAGATAGATAGATAAATAGATGATAGATAGATGATAGATAGATGATAGATAGATAGCACTTAGACTTATATAACCGTGCTTTCCAGCCCTCTGTAAATGGTTTACAGAGTCGCCTATTGCCCCCAACCATTTGGGTCCTCATTTTACCAACCTCAGAAGGATGGATGGAAGGCTGAGTCAACCTTGAGCCAGGTGGGATTTGAACTGCCAAATTGTAGGCAGCTGTCTGCAACAGAAGTAGCTTGCAGTACTGCACTCTAACCGCTGCACCACAGAGGCTCACAGACAGATGATAGATGATGATAGATGATGATGATGATGATGATAATGATGATGATGATGATAGATAGATGATAGAGATAATTGATAATTAATAGACATAGATAAGAGAGAGAGAGAAATTCAGCATCTGCCCGCCATTCCAGCACGTATGCATGAATGTGTCCTTAAATTCACTTTTTAAAAACATTAAAATAGCAAGTTGAAGACATTTGTTTTAAATAAACCAAGCTTCTGGATTTTACATGCACGCACAGTTTTCTTTTTTAAAAAAAGGAATAGCAATTGTTTTTTTGGGAAGGATTGTTTTTATTTTTTACTAAATTGACAAGGCTCCTGCGGCTTCCTTTTTCCCATTTCACTGCAGGGTTATAAGCCAGGAGAAGGGCAATTCATCCTCCCTCCTGGAAAGCAAAGAGCTACATTGGACTCCATCTCCCCTTCTGTCCCCGCAACCCCCACAAGGCCCTAAAAGTAGAAAAACAGCCTGTTGCAACTGGAAGCAGGAAGAAAACGTGGAATTTCTGGCTGATGGAGTCAGTGTCTGAAACAGTTGGGCAAACTCAGTAACTAGAGGGGAAGTGTTGGAAAGAACAGCAGCACTGTTTCTTAACCTTGGTCTCTTAAAGATGTGTGGATTTCAACTCCCAGAATTCCCCAGCCAGCATTGTTTACAGAAACTTTACACAAATACTCCAGGCCATCACTATAATGTATGTATTTTTTTATCTTCATAGGTATTCCGGGAGAACCATTGAACATTCAATCTGATGTACATCCTGTGTAGAAGATCATATCCAGATTAGACAGATTAACAGAGTTGGAAGGGACCTCAGAGGTCATCTAGTCCAGCCCCCCGCCCAAACAGGAGACCCTACACCATTTCTGACAGAGGGCAGTCCAGTCTCTTCTTGAAAGCCTCCAGTGATGAAGCTCCCACAACTTCCGAAGGCAACTTCTGTTCCACTGGTTGATTGTTCTCCCTGTCAGAAAGTTTCTCCTTATTTCCAGGTTGAATCTCTCCTTCAGTTTCCATCCATTATTCCTTGTCTGGCCTTTGGGTCCCCTGGAGAATAGCTTGGCCCCTTCCTCCTCTCTGTGGCAGCCCCTCAAATATTGGAAGACTCCTATCATGTCTCCCCTGGTCCTTCTCTTCACTAGACCAGCCATGCCCAGTTCCGGCAACCGTTCTTCGTATGTTTTAGCCTCCGGGTTCGCTCATCATCCTGGTTGCTCTTCTCTGCACTTTTTCTGGAGTCTCAACCAGTGGTGGTATGCTACTGGTTCGGACCAGTTCGGCTAAACTGGGAGTAAAAAAAAATCCAAGGATCAACTGAGAGGAGGAAAAGAAATCTCCAACAATCAGGTGAGAGGAAAAAGAAGAGAAAAGCACAGAATCGGCCTTCCTACCCCTTCCTTCCTTCCCTGTGCATTTTTTCTTCTTTATCCCCTCACCTGATCGGTGCTACAGGCCTCAGCTGGTGTGGGGAAAGCTGCGCGCTGGTGTTAGGCAGAGCACGCCCACCAAGCCACGCCCACCAAGCCACGCCCACCAAACCGGTGGTAAAAAAAAATTGAATCCCACCACCGGTCTCAACATCTTTTTTTATAGTGTGGTGTCCAAAACCGGATGCAGTATTCTATCTACCGGAAAGCATGCTGACTGGGGAATTCTGGGAGCTGAAGTCCAGACATCTTAAAATTGCCAAGGTTGAAAAACACTCTTATTAGAATAGGCTTATTATATCCCCCTCTTTCCCAGATCTTAAACAGCGAGGAAAAATCATTTAAATTTCATGCACATCTGTTGGTGCATTCCAGTGGTTTCAGTTCTGCTCGCTTGCAACGGGCCAGGCCTCCACAGTGCAGAATTGGAGCAAATGTATTGAAGCCAGGCCTTTCTGTAACCCTGAGTGGGTGGAACAGCAAGTGTAGAGTCTTTACTCCTGGGATGAAAAAAAAAACACCCTTCTTTGTGTGTCAGTTGCATCAGGCAAGGGACTTTTGAAGAAAGGCAAAGGACTTTGGAGAGAGAGAGAGAGAGGGAGGGAGGGACGGAGGAAGGGAGGAAAAAGGAAGGAAGGAAGGAAGGAAGGAAGGAAGGAAGGAAGGAAGGAAGGAAGGAAGAAAGAAAGAAAGAAAGAAAGAAAGAAAGAAAAGAAAGAAAGAAAGAAAGAAAGAAAGAAAGAAAGAAAGTAAGTGGGAGGGAGGGAGGAAAAGGAAAGAAAGAAAGAAAAGAGGAAGGAAGAAGTGGGAGGGAGGGAGGAAAAAGGAAAGGAAGGAAGGAAGGAAGGAAGGAAGGAAGGAAGGAAGGAAGGAAGGAAGGAAGGAAGGAAGAAAAGAAGAGGAGGAGGAGAATGAAAAGAAAGAGAAAGAAACGGAAAAATGGATGGAAGAAAGAATGGAAGAAAGGAAAAGAGAGATAGAAAGAAAATGAAGAAGAAAAGAGAGAGGGAGGGAGAAAGCTGCTCCTCTGGCCACTTTTCTTCCTACTGCCCACTTTTGGGACGTATTTTCAGGCACACACACACACACACACACACACACACAGAGCACAGAGCACAGCACAGGCTGTCAGCCCCTCCTATCCCTGCTGTGGTTGCTGGTACAGCACATCGAAGCCCCATTATTCCCTTTGCCGAGTGCTCCTTTCCTCTCCTTCCCTGGCAGAAGGTGGCTTTTGGAGGGCTTTCCCTGGTGGAAGCTGCTGGCACGAGGATGCCCAGGCCACCACCAAGGCAGCTACTTTCTCCTCCCCAGATTAAACCATGAAGACGCTGCTTTTTACGTCCTCAACCACGAGCTTTGTTCTGACCTTCTTGGCCTCTTTGTGTGTGTGTGAGAGAGAGAGGAGGGGGCATCCCATTGTTGGTGCTTTGATTCCTCATGCTCAGCTGACCTTTTTTTTCCCCCCTTCCCTGGCCTTTGGCATTTTGCTGCAAAGTGGCTTTGCAAAGGACATGGGGATGGACTGGGCGATTTGCAAAACGACCAAGTGCCATGCAGATTAAGGCAGATTCCCCCCCCCACACACACACACTGCTTTCCTAAACTGAGCAGAGAACAGGAATCCTTTGTGGGAAAACCAGAGAGGATCCAGCTGTCGCAGGAGAATGTCTGGCTTACTTGACGATGCCATGAGCCTAGGATCTGGAGGCAGGTTTGCATTCCCTGTGCACACACCATCAGTTTTTAATGTGACAAACAGGCCATGACTTTGGGCATGGAAATAATCCCAGCCAGAGATGATATTCAGCCAGTTCTGGAGAACCGGTAGTGGAAATTTTGAGTAGTTCGGAGAACCGGCAAATCCTACCTCTGATTGGCCCCGTCCCCGTCTATTCTCTGCCTCCCGAGTCCCAGCTGATTGGCTGGGTCTTCTTTGGTTGCCCTGCACAGGAGAACGGAGCTGGAAAGCAGGTTAGCGGGATGGGGAGGAAATGGAGATTTTGCAGTAACCTTCCCAGAGAAGTGGGGAGGGAATGCGGATTTTATAGTATCCTTCCTCTGCCATGCCCACCAAGACACGTCACGCCCACCAAGATACGAACTGGTAGTAAAAAAATTTGAATCCCACCACTGATTTCCCAGCTGCTACATTGCACGAACTAGTAAGATGTTGGTCTGTCAAATCAGTCAAATGCCGGAAAAATCAGGTGTTCTCTAAGCTTCGTTGTTTTCTTGAGGACCTTTCATTTGCCAGACTAGGTTACATCATCAGTGCTAATAGATGTAATCAGTTAACAGATCTTTAACAGATTAACAGAGTTGGAAGGGACCTTGGAGGTCATCTAGTCCAATCCCCCATCCAAGCAGGAGACCCTACACCATTTCTGACCAATGGCAGTCCAATCTCTCCTTGAAAGCCTCTAGTGATGAAGCTCCCACAACTTCTGAAGACAACTTCTGTTCCATTGGTTGATTATTCTCACTGCTAGAAGATTTCTCCTTATTTCCAGGTTGAATGTCTCCTTGATCAGTTTCCATCCATCATTCCTTGTCTGGTCTTTGGGTGCCTTGTAAAATAGCTTGACCCCTTCCTCTCTGTGGCAGCCCCTCAAATATTGAAAGACTGCTATCCTGTCTCCCCTGGTCCTTCTCTTCACTAGGCTAGGCCCTTGTCTGCCAGGCACACATAAAGACTGAACTATGCACCCTGACCAAAGTACTGACAGCCAACGGCTTCCACAAAAGCAAAATCATGGGCCTGATCCACAAAAACCCACTGAGACACAATAAAGATGATGAACAGACCTATGGAACCGCTGTCCTGCCCTACATAAGAGGCACCATAGACAAAATCAGTAAGATACTACGCAGGCATCACATCAAGACTGCCTTCAAAACAGACAGAAAAATAGCAGCCATCCTAAGAAACCCCAAAGATAAAATTGACCTGGAAAACCAAGGCATATATGAAGTCCCCTGCGCATCATGCCAAGCCACATACATCAGACAGATCAATAGTAGAATAAGTACCTGCCTTGATGAACACAAGAATGCAGTAAAAAGCTGGAACACACTTCCTCACTAGTCCAACATGTGAAAGCCACAGGTCATAGCATCGACTTCAGTGGCACCAAAACCCTAGCCACTATAGAAAACCCCAGCCACAGAATTATCAGAGAAGCCATAGAGATTGAAAAACGACCTGAAAGCATGAATAGAAGAGATGACTCCACCAGACTGTCAATTATCTGGAAGCCTGCACTCTCAAACAAAAAAATCTCCACACCACAAGCCAGGCAAACACGTGGGCACAAACAGACTCCCCCTGATACCTCCAGCTCAAACACACCCCAACCAGGCACCCAGATGAAACCTAGCTTCCTAATAAATAATGGCCATCCATTTACTCGGAGCCAAGCTGCACTAAAAGCCTCCAACACAGGAAACACAATGTTGCCAGCCAATCAAGACAAAAAAAGCTACAAAACAGACAGAAGATATTAGAAACACCAATCAAGCAGAACACAGCAAACTCCAAGACCAATAAACACAGACCAAGACTCCCAACCAATCAGGATGAAGAAAAAACCATTCTGGCACAGCAGTAGGCTAGCCCCAAATTTAAAACAGAAACGGCTGTGAAAGTCTGACCCACAGTCGAACACAATGCAGAAGCCTGATGATGGCAGATGAGATTCTGCCGAACCGTTGCTACAACTTTAAAAGCACAACTATAATGACGTAGGAAAATACCCGAACAAAGCTGAATAACATACATGTAAGTACCATGAAAACTTAAGAATATATATATATATATATATATATATATATATATATATATATATATATATATATATATATATATATATAATTAGACCAACACATTATATATATATATATTAATTAGACCAACACATTATATATATATATATATTAGACCAACACATTTGATCAAAAAGCAAATCCCAAAACCAGATTTCCTTCTGGTTTTTGGCTACCACAGACTAAGACAGCTACCCTCTCAAACCAGAAACAACACCAACAAGCAAGTTTGGTCCTCTACTTTATGTATGAGTGCTGCCACCTTCTGGTTATTATACAGAAAAAAGAAGAAATTGCCTCCCAAATAAATTCAGTTTATATTAGCCGCAAGTGGGGGGAGGGAGAAATCCCTTTGCCGCCAAAGTGTCCCATTTCATGGAAGTCAGAAAGCAAGAAGAAGAAAAAAATCCAACCTATTTTAAAAGGTGAAACAGGACTTCGTGAAATTGTAAGAAAAGAACATAAGTCTGTGCTTGGCATTCACAATTCTAACCCAGCTGTTCCAACTACAGGAAGCAGAAAATGCAAATATGTTTAACCTGTGTGTGAAGTTTAGCTGAACCAGCTACAATTTCTTCTCTTTTCACGTTTCCAGGAGAGGATGAGAAAGAAGAATTAAATGATGGTGGTTTGCTTTCCAGAAGGAGGTGGAGAACAGGGGTGGGCTTCAAATTTTTTAGCAAGGGGCTCTCTGCCCTAATGACTGACTGGGTGGGCATGGCTGGGTGATCATGTGGCTGGGTGGGTGTGGCTGGGTGATCATGTGATCAGGTGGGCTCAACTAGGTGGTTGTGTGACTGGGTGGGTGTGGCCACTTCGACCTCGCTTCCTTGCCCTAATTACCTAAAAAAAAGATATATACCAAAAAGTTTTTCTATTATTTCATGCATTTAATACTTAAATAAAAGTCTGGGTGAAACCAGGCTTAATAGCAGTGACTGTGAGAGGGATCTTAGAGGAGTTTCTAGTGAGTTATGTAATTCTTATTATTTGGAAAATAATCCCCTCGGAGGCAAATGGCTATATTATCTGATTTTCTCAATGCCTCTCCCTCTCAAGCGCTGCGTGGATTGTTCGTCTAGCTTGCAACACTTTTTACGAGGTGTGAAATGCTCTTGAAGGCCCAGAAGTTCAATTAAGCCTATTAAGAGCTTTCCCTTGCTGCTTGTCTTTCTGAAGTTATTGAGGGCTCTCCGAGCCCTGCAGAGTCTTAGCTAGGGGCTCTTCCGAGCCTCTGCGACCCCCCCCCCTCCCCAGCAGCCCATACCCTGGACTGGAGAGACAGGAATTACCACAAACCTGTCAACCTGGAAATAAGGAGGAATTTTCTGACAGGGAGAACAATCAACCAATGGAACAGAAGTTGCCTTCGGAAATTGTGGGAGCTTCATCACTGGAGGCTTTCAAAAAGAGACTGCACTGGCATCTGTCAGAAATGGTGTAGGGCAGTGATCCCCAACCTTTTTTACGCTGCGGCCCGGTATCCCCAACCTTTTTTATGGTGCGGCCCGGTATCGACATCAGCTGGGCGCCGCCATCTTGTTTTGATGAAAAAGTGCTTCCGGTGAGCTCACCGAAGCACTTTTTCATGAAAACAAGATGGCGGCCTTCGGTGAGCTTTTCCGGTAGAAATGGCTTTCTACCTGGAAAAGCTCACGAAGCGCTGACGCCGCCATCTTGTTTTAATGAAAAAGTGCTTCTGGTGAGCTTTCTACCCGGAAAAGCTCACCGGAAGCACTTTTTCATCAAAACAAGATGGCGGCACCCAGCAAGCCAGCGGCCCGGTAGGACTTGTTCCACGGACCGGGACCGGTCCGCGGACCGGTGGTTGGGGACCCCTGGTGTAGGGTCTCCTGCTTGGGGGGGGGGTTGGACTAGATGACTTCCAAGGTCCCTTCCATCTCTGTTATTCTGTGAACCCTATAGGCACTCCTGGTTAGCAACCCTTTGGCGTTGCAATGGACCTCCTTGTAGCTACAGACAACCCTTTAGTTGTCAGTTATGATGGCCGCACAAATACGGGATTGCATTTTGGATGCATGATAACCAACTCAGTTACAGCTTTTGCTGCATCCCAGAGTCACATGACTATGATTTTCAGCATTGTTTTTTGCTGGTTTCCAGATTTGTTTCCAATTTCTGCCCCCCAGAAATGCCCATTGTGGAACACGGGTTTACTTAATGTTCATGGCTTTCACTTAACGTTGCACAATTGTGTGTGGTCATGTGATGACCTGTCTCATGACTACCAGCACTTGCCTCAAAGAGAAGGAGATCAACTTATTTTCCAAAGCACCAGAAGGTAAGAGAAGAAATGATGGGTGGAAACTAACCAAGGAGAGAAGCAACCTGGAATGAAGGAGGAATTTCCTAAGAGCGAGGATAATTCACCAGTAGAACAAATTGCCTTCAAAAGTTGTGGGTGTTTCATCACTGGAGGTTTTTAAGAAGAAACTGGACAGCCACTTGTCTGAAATGGCACAGGGTCTCCTGTTCAAGCAGAGGTTTGGACGAGAAGACCTCCAAGGTCCCTTCCAGCTTTGTTCTGATTGCAATTAATTGATTTCTGGGACGGTGTATTATGCAAACTCAGTGCGTTGGGCTACATTTGATTGTGCACGATGGTGTTCGTCCATCTGAAAAGCGGAACCTGCAGCACTGGGAATAACTCTAGGAAGATGATGAGGAGGGTGTGGGTGTTGGAACAGAAGCCTAGGAGGTTGGACTAGAAGACCTCCAAGGTCCCTTCCAGCTCTATTCTGATTGAATTAAGGTTGCAAGTCAAGGACTATCTATACTTCCCATAGATGTGAAGATTTGGCACCAGAATTAGCAGTTTTCTCCTGCCTCAGAAGTTGTTCCGTTTACAACCGTGGATCTTCTGCTTGTCATTATTAGATTGGAAGGATTGAGCAACAGACCTTGTTCCTCTATGGAGGGATGCATGGATCTATGTTGTGTCATGCAAAGAAGGCAGCCCCCTCATTTCTTCATCTTTCTTTGACTTGGCCATACTTGCCCACATCTTCCAAATAGGGGGGTCATTATACAGGTAATCCTAAACCATTCATTTAGTGACTGTTCAAAGTTACAACGGCATTGAAAAAAGTGACTTATGACCAATTTTCACACGACCATTGCAACATCCCCATGGTCACTGTCAAGAGTACATTCATGAACTGGAATAGAACATGGTAACAAGGTCAGCCAATGAATAGGCATAGCAACTAAGTCAGCCAATGAGGACTGTTTGGAAACTGAAACTAAAAGCAGCCTAGGCATGGCTCTATATTAAGCTCTGCAGCACTGAGTCTATTGAAAATGAATCTCTCCTCTGCTGTGTGACTTGCTTGCCTGCTGAACTAAAGTGAAACTGATGTCTCTTTCTGAGGAGTTGTTCAGCTCTGAACCTGTAACATGTCTGCTTCTGTTTGAGTTTGCTCCATGTTGGAGAAATCTACAACTGGTATTGTAAAACTTGCTTTATCTGTTTATAAAGAAGTTAAAGTCACTCAGTCATCTGTGTTTACTTTTCTGGTGCTGAATTCACGCTGCAATACTCTGAACAGTCACATGATCAAAATTCAGATGCTTGGCAACTGGTTCATATTTATAACAATTGCAGTATCCCAGGGTCATGTAATCACCTTTTGCAACCTTCTGACAAGCCAACCCTCTACACAAGCCTATATACCGTTCCAGACAAGTGGCTGTCCAATTTCTTCACCTCCAGTGATGGAGCACCCACAACTTCTGAAGGCAACTCGTTCCACTGGTTAATTGTCCTCACTATCAAGAAAGTTCCCAGTTCTAGGCTGGTTCTTTCCTTGATTAGTTTCCACCCAATGTCTCACTTAGCAACAGAAATTGTGGGTCAACCGCAGTGATAGGGTCAAGGACTACCTGCACGACATTGAAAAACAAGTTCTCCTGCGTTTGCTTCTATTAGTATTTATTCCATTCCAGGCAACAAGATTTGCTTTCAATTTTTATTTCGAAGAAGAAATGAAGAAGAGAGGGCTTTCGCGTAGTCAGCAGATTGGGCCCGTTTTGATGATCAAAGGAAGGCGTGGGACTGTCTCCGTTGCAGCCTTATTTTCCCGGCAGTCAGCAGCCAGCCTGGCTCCTCACTCTTGTTCAATCCCAGGAAAGGATGTCATGAGAAAAACTCCACCGGCTGGCCTGCCCCAGGAGAAGGGGCAAGCCCTCCAACGGTGGTGTCAGAGTGAGGGGAAGATGAGTCCGTGAAAGCAGCCACATCGGCCGCAACCCATCCTTCGCCACTTCCCACAACGGAGTCAGTTCAAAGCAACCAAGAGAAACCCTCAAACATCCTGAGAGGAAGACAGCGATTTACAGACACCTCGTTCTAAAAGGGAAGAAAAACTCAACCCAGGCAACTTTCCAACACCGCATTAATTTAACCCGGAGGTGCCATAGGCCAGGGGTGTCAAACTCAATCTCATTGAGGGCCGCGTCAGGGTTGTGTTTGACCTTGAGGGTGTAGCCAGGGTGGGTATGGCCAGCTTGACATTATTCATGTTGGGCACCTGTGAATGGTCTGAGCCAACGGGCCCCCAAGCTTGGTTTTTGGCTGCAATGGCCTCCTGCGACCCTCTGCCAGTGAAAATGGAGCTTGGAGGGGCTACATGCAGCCCTCATGAGCCGTTTTCGGCTGCGACGGCCTCCTGCGACCCTCAACCAGCGAAAATGGAGCTAGGGGGGCTACACGCGGCCCTCATGAGCTCTGTTTTCGGCTGGGACGGCCTCCTGCAACCCTCAACCAGCGAAAATGGAGCTGGGGGGGCTACATGCGGCCCTCATGAGCTGTTTTCAGCTGGGATGGCCTCCTGCAACCCTCTGCCAGTGAAAATGGAGCTCGGAGGGGCTACACGCGGCCATCATGAGCTCTATTTTCAGCTGGGACAGCCTCCTGCAACCATCTACCAGTGAAAACAGAGCTCGGGGGGGCTGCATGTGGCCCTCACGAGCTCCGTTTTCACTGGCAGAGGCAACGCGGGCCAGTCTGCTGTTTCCAGGATGGCCCCATGGGCCAGATCTAAGCACCCCGCTGGCCCTATCCATCCGCCGTGCCTCGAGTTTGACACCCCTGCCATAGATCAAAACTAGGACCTCCTCCTCCCAAAAATGAGGGCATCAATGGCTTATCTTCACCACGAATGTGTTCATATCAGGTGTATCATGAATTAGTATCTTTTTCAAGTGTTGGCTATCCTCACAACTTTTTGCATTAGGGTTTCAATAAAATAACATGGCAAAAAGGGCTGAAATTTGGCAATATTAGCACTGATATCTTGTGGATTCTTTGGAAAGGTTTTGGCCATTCTTATTATTTGTTTTAAAAGGCAAATGTTTATGGTTTAATTTTGGGTCCTCTTAAGGCAGGAGGGGCTCCAACCTTAGCAACTTTAAGACTTGTGGACTTCAACTCCCAGAATTCTTCAGTCAGACATGCTGGCTGAGGAATTTTGGGAGTTGAAGTCCCCAAGGTTAGAGACTCCTGCTCTAAGTGACCAAAAGAAATGGGCCACTGATGCTATTTTAGCCAGTCTCTTTGTGATTTGATTCCAAAAAAGGTGTTTCCAGAGATTGCAGGAAGACATCAATGCAGCTGCTTTAAAGAGTTGTTGGTGGGTTCTAGATTCATGTTCCCGCGTGGTCCATAGCACTTTTCCAAATTACTTCTTAAACAACCCTATGCATTTCAACTCCTTTCCTAAGGCACTTCAGATCTGGAATACAAATAAATCATTTGAGGTAGCTGTGCGTTCCCTGCAAATGTAAAGCTGGGCAGCAAAAACAGCACTAGAACAACTCAAGAATAGCACAAGAAAAGCCCAGTTCAGGACACAGTTGTCCTAGCAAGTCGCCGGACGTACATAAAACACTGTGTTGTATGCATCCCGATTCCAATTTTGCAGGGTTGGTTAACTTCTGGCAGATTATTGGCTTGTGAACGCGGATTTCATCCCAAATCCGCAGTGTGTAATCAAATCAGAGCCATCCAGTGCCTGAAGATACTGTGTAGTAAACATCTGTCTGTTACGATACCTAATTAAAAAATAATTAAAAGGAGGAGTGGCAAGTCACACCCTTGCTTAAATATATCTAAAAAGCTCCATGAACTGGGTGAAAGCAACAGGAAACAAGAGCTGCCAGCCGGAGTGGGCCTCATCAGTCGTCACCACCACAAATCTTGAGCAAGGTGCGTCGATAATCCCCAGAACTATCTGACTGCAATAAAAAGAGGAACAGTAACATTATTTTCAAGTAGCTTACAGCCCTTTCCACAATTACACAGACAAGCCTCATTTTCCTTGGCTCTGAAATGGAGATTTATTTGCCGACTTCTAAAAGCACTCCGATTTTAATTTTAGTCGCTTTAGGTTGCTTGTTTTTGTTCTCCTCTGGTTATTTAAAATTTGATTTCCCATTTGGAACAAGCACTGATCTAGGGAGCACCTGCCCAATTTCAATGATATTTTCAAACCTACCGAGGGTTGAACCTGTTTAATAAGAATACCAGTCACGAGGGTGAAAACAGAAGCTGCCTGAAACAACATCTGTGGCTAGCCCAAGTCAATATTTTAGAAGTGCTCCCAAATGTTTGTGCGCTTCCTCTGTCTCTACTGACACCAACTTTGGGGTTGTCCGTCTTACACAACTCCGTAGCTCTGTTGCAGAAACACTAGGACTAAATCCTTCTGTGTAACAGGAATTTGGAAAATCTGTAGCTGTTTGTTTTGTCATTCTCAGAACATTAACTCAGGCAGTGAAGGGAGAGAGAGAGAGAGAATTTATCATTTGTCAACCAATATCGCAAAATCTCTCTGTGCAGAACACAGAAAATCCTTTTTCATTTAGAGAGGCATCGCAATGATCGGTCCCAACGAGGCCCGCTGAACACGTTTGCATCCCCCTCGGCACAAGAACCTGTTAAGCCCTAATGCGGTTTGCTCCGCCGCAGCTTAGTTTGCCGCGTGAGCCTCATTTACCTGGGATTGGTGAACACGGGAGCAAAGCATAAGCTTAGCATAATCAACCTGCTTTTAGTGTGTGTGAACGAGCTTCACGGGCACTAATACGCAAAGCTAGTCTCCCTGGTAATGTGGATTAACAAACCAGGGGTTGCAGGCCACACTAGGGAAGAAGAAGGAAGCAGTTTGTCCCTACGCTACACGGAAGCAGGCATAACTTTGGGGCGACTGCAAGGAATTATGGGTGTGCCAAAAATGGCGGCCATTTCCAGGAGGCAGCCACAGGTGGGGGGAGTCAGCCCAAGCCTGTGTGGACCCTGTGGGACAGGATGGCGGGGTGGTGGTAGAAAGACAGGGTGCTGCAACACCTCTGTGGTCAGTCATAAGAGTGAATTCTGGAGGGCGCATAGCACCAATTATAAATTTAAAATGGGGTCATACTTGGCTTTGGGAGGGTGTCTGACAAACCTTTGAACAGTCATTAAGCGATAAAAGAGAATATTTGTAGTTCAGGATTGAAATGAGGCATCCTTGATGGTCTCTGAGCTTGGTTGTTTCCTTACAGACATTTCATTACCAAACTAGGTAACATCATCAGTGTTCTGATGTTGTTACCTAGTTTAGGTAATGAAGCATCTGCAAGAAAAAGCACCAGGCTCACAGAGCACCAAGGACCACCCTACACTTCAACTGACTGGTCATTAACTGAGGACTACTTGTACTCGAAATACACAAGGATCTGGATTTGTTGCATCTAAACAAGCTGATGTCAAGCCTAAAATTGACATATGTGTATAGCCATTTTATTTAGCCTTATAATATATTCCTTTTCTTTCTTTCTCTTTGCTGGTTATGGGGGGAAGAGTTTCAGGCTTGCCACATTCCTAAGGTGGGAGGAGTGGAAATAGAGAGAGTTGTTTAGGCTAGGTGGTTCTTCTTCCAGTGGGAACGAAAGCTGACCCTGCTGAGACCTGGAGATGGAGATTGATGACACCAAGCAACGTTGATTTACTATTGGGGAATGTGACTTTTGGGGGCTGTTATTCTAATTTCCAATATTATGTGGTGTAATTCCAGGTTGTGTCAGATCTGGAATTACAACGGACTTTGCCAATTTGATTGCTTTCCTAAATAAAAGAAATGGTTATGGAAGATGGACTTTGCACTTTATTTTTAAATGGATTTCATCACTTGGAAACCTGATAGCTGAATTAGTCGGCCATGAATACACCATGTTTAAAATCTTCACCATAAGCCAGAATACTTCAGCAACCTGCCTTACCGTGTGCCGTTTCTGCTTACAATCTGATCACCCACACCTAGAAATTTGGAGAGTCCCTGAGACGTGAACCGAAAGTACTCACACTAATAGCAGAATACAGAGACTCTCCGTAGAGATTCTTGTATTCGTGTCGAATATCCAGAAGATCAATTTCTGACCGAGATACTAGAATTCTGGTCAATGTGACTTCATCAGTTCCAGGTCCCTGTAAACAAAGGAGGGGAAAAAAAAACAACCCTCATTAACGAGGAATTTTTAAACTCCGCTTCCAAAAACGCAGAACATATTTTTACACCAGAGACCCAAACAGCTTTAAATAGTCAAAACAGGAGCAGATCAGTTTTTTAAAAACCCAAAGAGATATGGCATTTTAATCAGTAATTTTTTAAAACTGGGGATCCCTAATAAACGATCAAGAAAATTGCGGTTTAGATAATATCTAAGTATTTATGCCTGGTTTTATCTATAATGATCAAAAGCTGCCTTCTGTAGTTGTTGGGGCTGCAACTTGGTCATTAAGCGAAGCGGTTGCTAAGTAAAATCCTGACTGTGCTTACACTCTTACTTCAGCTTTCCTTCGCTTTACAGACCCGCAAAGATCATAAATCTGAGATTGGTTGCCAAGTTGTTATTGTTTTTCATTGTAATTGCAAAGGCCACTGTAGAAGATAGTCATTAAACAAGGATTAGCTGTATTAACATACCGTAGACACATATGCTGACCATGGTTTTATTTATATGCTGTGTTGACCCTGGCGATTGAATAAACTTATTTTCTGGATTAGCACAATCCATCCATCCAAGTGACCTAAAAACTATGATTTAATGGTGACCAAGTTTAACATATTGTGCAAACCGCATTGACTAACTGACCAGGTTAAATATGCAGGGTATGGTCCAGAGGTGGTATTTAGCTGGTTCTGACCAGTTCTGGAGAACCGGTAGCAGAAATTTTGAGCAGTTCGGAGAACCAGCAAATCCCACCTCTGACTGGCCCTGCCAACCCCATCTCTTCTCTGCCTCCCGAGTCCCAGCTGATTGGCTGGGTCTTCTTTGGTTGCCCTGCACAGGAGAATGGAGCTGGAAAGCAGGTTAGTGGGGTGGGTAGGGAATGGGGATTTTGTAGTATCCTTCACCCTGGAGTGAGGTGGGAATGGAGATTTTACAGTATCCTTCCCCTGCCATGCCCACCAAGCCACGTCCACAGAACCGGAAGTAAAAAAATTTGAATCCCACCACTGGTGTGGTCTCAGTGCCAGAGTATAATTTCCCTAATCTATCCATTTTAAATTATCCTCATTCTTATTTCTGTCCTCTTACATCAACAGGAATCGAGGCTAAAGAAACTTCATGAACATAATGATGCTCTACAAATGGTGCAAAACGGTGCATGATGTGTGTGACATTATTGTGGCTTCTACCAAATGCTGAAGCATTCAAGCAGGTTTTTCCAGGGATCCTACACTTTGCTTGGCTTTGCAGACCAGGTTCTCCTGCCTACATAATCCTGAGAAATGTCTTCAGAAATATTGACATATAATGTACTTAAAACGATAGTAGGAAGGGACCTTGGAGGCAGAGGTGGGGCCGCTACCAGTTTGCACCGGTTCACGTGAACCGGATTCTAATTTTAAATTTTAAATTTTAAATTTTAATTATTTTAATTTTAATTTTAATTTTAATTATTTTAATTTTAATTTTAATTTTAAACCAGATTTAAAATTAGAATCCGGTTCACCGAACCGGTAGTTCCAATGACTGGTTGGCCCCGCCCACCCTGCCCCTCCCCTCCTAGGAGTCTCCAAGCAGCCTATTTTGGATCCCAGATAAGTGCAAGGGCCATGCGGAGGCTCAGGGAGGGCGGAAAATAGGTTTCCGGAAAGCCAGAAATAGGCCCGTTTCCGGCCTCCAGAGAGCCTCTGGAGCCAAGGGAGGGTGAAAAACAGACCTCCCGGAAGTTCGGGCCTCCCAGAAGTTTGGGCAGAGGACTTCCGGAACCTGGGGAGGCTATTTTTGCCCTCTTGGAGACTCAAGGAAAGCCTCCAGAACCCAGGGAGGGTGAAAATGCCCCCTCCCCACCGCCATAGTGCAGAAGGCTGACTAGGCCACGCCCACTACAGCCACACTCACCTAGCAACCAGGCAGAGAACCGGTGGCTAAATTTTTTGAAGCCCACCCCTGCTTGGAGGTCTTGTAGTCCAACTCTCTGCTCAAGCCGAAGACCCTATAACCATTCTAGACAAAAGGCTACTCCATCTCTTTTGGAAAACCTCCAGTGATGGAGCCCTCACAACTTCTGCATGCAGATCGTACCACTGATTAATTGTTTTCACTATCAGGAAATTTCTCCTCAGTTCTAGGTTGGATCTCTATTTTAACAAGCTTCCACCCATTACTTCTTGTCCTGCCTCCAGGGCCTCTGGAGAATAAGAGCATCTTCTCTTCTTAAGTGGCAGCCCCACAAGTACTAGAAGACAGTTATCCTATCACCCCTAGTTAAACTAGGCATAGCTAATTTCCTCGACTGTCCATCACACGGCTTTGCCTCCAGACCCCTTATCATTTTGGTTGCTCTTCTCTGCCCTCTTTCGAGATCACCTCAGGGTCCCCAGTCAAAACAACCAACTTCCGCCTTTACAGGGTGATTTATCTCAAAGCTGAACGAAGCAGGCAGCTGTCATTTGTCGGGAGAATGGCCAATTTGCAGAACAACCCTCCATCCCTCTTACCTAGAGAGAAACTTCCTTGAAATTGTAAATAATTGCCAGCTAATAATGCGCGCACCAACCAGCAATGTGGTTGGCGGTTCTGAATGACCTGACTTTGGGCAAAACAACCTCATATCGGTCTTACCTTTATGGATCTGTGCAGTTTTTCAGCGAAGAAGGCAGGGGCGTTATTTACACACTTGACTATAAAAAGAGAGGAAAACCAGAATTGAACATAAATAAGCCTTTTATGCTATCTGGCTATATTTTGCAGAGGATTGGAATACAAAGCAGAAAAACAGCCTGGTAAATTATTTAAGCATTTGCGAATCATCCCACATATGAAATGCGTGAACAAGACATGGGAAGTACATCTAACAATTAAATCCGCAAATAAATAAAATATTAACCCGAGGGCTCGTACTTGATTACAACCATTTACATGGTTTCCTTATTATAACCCTCTTGCACATAATTTTTATATTTACATTTGCAGAGTGGTTTTGGCAGATTTTCATCAGATAAAGAGCAAAAGCACCCATCAAAAGTACATTTTGGAGCAGGGCGAGTGTAGAATGTATCCTCCTCTTTAGCTGCTGTATATGGTTTAAGATTAAATCTGCAGTTTGCTTTTCCACCAAAAAAACCCGTTCAAAATAAGAGCTTAGTGACAAAACGTTTCAAAACAGACCTCAAGAGGAGGGTTGGAAATCTATTTTGTGTTATGAAGTTCCTGATCTTTGAAAGCAAACCAAGGTTTTTGCAGGAATAGGGAAAACGGCATTCATTTCTTGCACTATATTTATATACAGCCCCAGATGCCTAAACATCTAAAAACTAAGATTTTTTAAAAGGAGTCTAAATTCAAAATGTCCTAATGAATATCAGGTTTGCAACTGCATCATTTCCTACACTGCTTCATTGTGCTTTACAGCCCTCGCGAAGAAGTTTACAGAATCAGCATACTTCCCCTAACAATCTGGGCCCTCATTTTACCAACTTCGGAAGGATGGAAGGCTGAGTCAACCTTGAGCCGGTCAGGATCAAACTGCTGGCAGTGGGCAGAGTCAGCCTGCCATTCTGCATTCCAACCACGCACATTCGCAAGATCATCGCACGCTTCCCTTACCTACGGCCAAAAGGAGTTCGGCAAAATCGCCCGATGTTTCGTTAAGCACGCTGTCCTCCATCTGGTGTCCACTAAGTTTTTTGTACTCGTCAAATGCTTTAAGAAAGGACAAAAGAGAACAATGTCAAAGGAGTAAGCTGCACGTACTTTAAGATGCCTGAACAAAAGCCAGAGAGGGGGGGCACTTTTACTTCTCTGTGTACAAGCCATCACTCTTTTACAATATATTATTTGTAACACCCTGAAATCCTATTTTCCATGCTTTTTTTTTTTTAAAGCAGGGATGTCAAACACAAGGCCCACGATGTGATCAGATTTGGCCCCTGGGGCCATCCTGGAAAATGTAAGGGACCGACCTACCCAGTCCGGTCCAGTCTACCCAGTGTGAAGAGGAAACTTAGCAGCAATTTGGGGAGTGGTGTTAAGCTGGCCACGCCCACCCAGTTGGCCACACCCACCCAGTCAGCTATGTCCACTCCCCCCGTTCCTATTCCCACCCCCCCGAGGTCAACCACAGCCCTGATGGGGCCCTCAATGAAATTGAGTTTGACACCCCTAGAACTAGTCCAGCCTGAAGATGCTCTTTTTCAGCCTTATTCCTCACCTGGGCTTATCTGACCAGTTATTCTTCCTCCTCTTCCTCCAAGTTTTTCTCACAGCCTATTACAGCTCCTGGGATTGTGCTCTCACCCCTGTCAGTATATCTAACAGCCGTAGCACTTAGACTTATATACCGCTTCAAAAGTGCTTTACAGCCCTCTTTAAGCCATTTTACAGAGTCAGCCTATTGCCGCCTCAATCATCTGGGTCCTTATATTTTATTGTCCTCGGAATGATGGAAGGCTGAGTCAATTATTGAGCCGGTCAGGATCGAACTGCTGGCAGTCGGCAGAATTAGCCTGCAGTATTGCATTCCAACCACTGCGCCACCACAGCTCATCTGATGTCTGATGGTGTTAACCAACCAGCGTGACTACAATTCTAGCCTCAATTATGGTCATAAGTCAAGGACTACCTATATTAACCAACCAAGATTAATTTGAGCCATGGTGGCGCAGTGGTTAGAATGCAGTACTGCAGGCTACTTCTGCTGCCTGCTGGCTGCCTGCAATTTAGCAGTTCGATCCTGACCAGCTCAAGTTTGACTCAGCCTTCCATCCTTCTAAGGTGGGTAAAATGAGGAGCCAGATTGTTGGGGGCAAGAGGCCGACTCTGTAAACCGCTTAGAGAGGGCTGTAAAGCACTGTGAAGCGGTATATAAGTCTAAGCGCTATTGCTAAGTGCTATTCCAGGCTTCCTGGATTGGGCTTCCTAAGACCATGATCCTCAGCCAATATAATATATCTGAAGAACATTGGACAAGAGAAAGTTAATAACATATATGGCCTAAATACCTTGCTTGATTCATTTGGGCAAACCTAACCATATATCCAAACTGCAAATGTTTTTCTTTTTCCCCCTGGCAAATGAGCAAATAGCAATAGCTCTTACCCTTATATACCGCTTCACGGTGCTTTTACAGCCCTCTCTAAGTGGTTTACAGAGTCATCACATTGAGCCCAAAAATATGGGTCCTCATTTTACCGACCTCAGAAGGCTGAGTCAACCTTGAGCCGGTCAGGATCGAACTGCCGGCAGTGGAATGCAGAGTCAGCCTGCAATACTGCATTCTAACCACTGCACCACCCTGGCTAATTATGCGAGAAGAGCTAATCGGTTTTATTTTACTGTAGAAGACAATCCATTTCTTACTCAGTTTGAGTTGAGCAGTGCTGCTGGTGCTCAGAATCTCGATGAATTTGGTCTCATCTGTTCCCCATCTCTTCTCACCGGCACCATATAGGAGCTAGAAAACAGGAATTGAAGGAGCATAAAATGGCTGAGCTTTTGCTGTCCCCCTGTAATATTTCAAATAAGGTACTCTGAGCAATTATTATGCCAATTGTTTACACAAGGCTTTCCGAGATAGTCAGATTAAACCCCACTAAGATTCTTCATTTGACAGATAAGCCAACTTTTTTGGGGCAGTGGGCAGGAACTGTCAGAGGTTGCAAGCATCAATTTCACTTTGCTGGCTGGGGAATTCTGGAAGTTGAAGTCCTGCAGGCTTAAAGTGGTCAAGGTTGGAGACCCAGTCTGGACTACCATGCCTGGGCTGTTAAACGCAAACAACCACTGGAGGGCAGCAAAGAGATTCAGAAAACCTTTGTCGCCATCTTGTGTCCATCTGGCTTTTTCAGGCTAGATCAGAGTTTCTCCAGTTTAATATGCAGGCTGGAGAAGTCCACACATTTTAAAGTTGTTTTAAGGACGAGAAACAACCAGCCTGGATCTTTTAATATAAATACAGCATTTTCAAGTCTGGATATCTGTCTTCCGATTCGCATTTTAAAAAAAGCAAGAAAGGCCTTTTAAACAATTTGGATATTTAAAAATAAATAAATTATAGGACCCCCGTAGCTGGCTCTTTTCCAAACTGTGATTACCTGGGCATCCCTCTTTGCTACCTCTTCATGGGCCTGTGGATTTTCATCTCTTTTGGCCTATATTGAAAAGAAGAAGGAAAAGATAACATTCAACATGATCCCGAATCCTCTGCAAGTAAGATGCACGATTCCTTCCCAAAGCAACCCTGATAGTATTTCTGTTGCAATCCAGTTACTTGTAGAAACACGAACAGAACAGGAATAATCAGACTGGAGTTATGAATCTTATAGTTACGGATGGTTCTTCTTCCTTGACTTCAAGCATCAGAAGTTCTAAGGTGGGCGACTGAGAGCAATTTCAGGGAAGACAGGAGGATCAGAAAACTCTTTTTAACAACTTCTCTGTGCTTCTCTCCTCTTTCTGCATTAATTCTCCAAGTGCAATAGAAAAGTAGTCCTACTGGGCTGGGGAATTATGGGAATTGAAGTCCACAACACCTTAACATTGCCAAGATTGGGAAAATACTGCTCCAGAGAAGGGGTCTCCATTATTTTGCCAACCAATATCAAGAATGCTTCACTTCCTCCACGGCTATAGCCTTTTTTGGATGCCCTATTTGTCACACACCAACCTTCTTCTTCAAGAACACAGGAGAAGGGAGAAGGTTGGGCAGCTTGCCTTTCTAGGAATCAAAACATTGACACATACCCTTCTTCTCAGCTCTGTTGTGTGTTCCCCAAAATGGGGATGCCATAGCTCTGGAGGAACGTTGGTGGCTATCTCACCCAACTTCTGGAATGACGTGGGAATTAGACCTAGACCTAGTTCTAGAACTAGACTTTCTTCTAGAACTAGACCTGAAACTTAAGACTTAGATCCCTTTTATTTAAGGTTGTCCCAAAAGAAAAAGAGCCGGCCGTCAAAAGTGGGGCATGCAAACCTATTGAAATGGATGGTTCGATAGGAATGAGTATAATAGAATGACGTGGGAATTAGACCTAGACCTAAATCTAGTTCTTGAACTAGACTTTCTTCTAGAACTAGACCTGAAACATAGACTTAGAACTAGATCCCTTTTAATTTAACAATGTCCAAAAGGGGAACAGAGCCTGCCCCCCCTCAAATGTGGCACATGCAAATCTATGGGTGGCCCAATAGGAATAAATATAATGAGCGACAAGGTTGACTCACAAAATATCTCTTTCCAAAGAAACATGGGAGGGGGGAGGGGTATGATTAGAATAGGTTGGGAAGCTGGGAGGGAGAGAAGGGATTCATGTGAGCCGTTTGCAGCTGGAGAAAAATCTTACAACGTCAAGGTCGTAAGTGTTGTAGCCCCGCCAGCTGCCAGCAGAGTTAGCGGCAGAATCGGACGATGAGGAGGCCAGTTCTGGAGCCTGGGGAAGGCTGTGATGGAGGCTCTGCATTGGAAGCAGAGATAGAGCCAGGGCCCTCTGACATTTCCCAGCCACTGGAGAGGCAGCTGCCTTTGGGGGCTGATATGAGTGAGGAGGAAGAACAGCTGGGGCCTGTTCCAGACGCGCGTATGCGCAGATCTGTTAGGAGAGGGGAACTACGGAGGACAAGGAGTCGACTTGGGAAACAAAGCGCACATGGACGGTGAACAGCCCCTCCCTGGCTGGGGAATAAATAGAAGGAAAGGGGATTTCTGAAGATCTCGCTTATCCTGATTCATGCCACAGAGACTGCTTGCCAGAACGTAATTTGCAGCCTTTCGACTGGGAGCTCGCAGCCTTGCAATTATCACAAGAAACTGATAAAGGTCTGTTGTTGCATTTAACTTTTTGAAGAACTACGGCTTGGACTTTTTGGTGTGTGAATGCCATTAATTCACAGGAGATAAATAAAGAGGAGTTTTTCGTGACAAGGAGTCTGTTTCATGCTTCTGCTAAGGCTGGGTCAGAACAATAAACTGAAGACTTCCGAAAGATGCCAACTGTTTCCCCAAAATTAAATGCTTGACCTGGATTGGCGGACTGTGGACACTGGGCAGCCCCAGAGGAAGGAAGCGGGGGTGGTTCACTATACGGCACTTTGTACCAAAATCTCAGATCTGGCTTTTCTTCTTCTGGACCTGTATGGATCTCTCGGTAAAGTTTTACTCTTGGTGATTAAAAAAAAGATATCCCAGGGGTTTCTTTTGCTGTGCGTACCAACAGAGGACGGTTGACAACGGGTTTGATTAATTCATTTGTGAATAGCTGCACTGCACACAAGGGCCTCCCCATAAGATGCGTTACACAAGGCAACTGCGGGGTCATTTGCACAAATTGGTTAAAAGTTTCCTTACATCCAGCAAGGCCAAGAGAGTTCTTTTGAAGTCTCCCGATGTGTCCCATCCAACGTCCTCGCTCATAATGGACCTATAAACTAGAACCAAAAGGAACAGAGTTAGTGGCGCTCGCTCAGCTGAGGAAAAGTTAAGGCACCCCTGCCCGAATCCTAAGAAGTAGATTATATATAGTCAATACAGATAGTCCTCGACTTACAACAATTCATTTAGTCACCGTTCGACGTTACAACAGAACTGAAAAAAGGAAAGAGGAGGGTTTTTCCTTTCAGTAAGGCCAAAGGATTTGAAAGGATACAACAAATTTTGTCAATAAAAATGGTGGCAGCTCACAAAGATTACTAGGTGCAGATAGAAATACACGTTATTTCCACAGCAAGGAAGATAAAAGCAGGAATGGTTAAATTGAACTATTGTATTTAAAGAGGCAAATAGGTTTTTATTTGGTTATCCACTTCTGGAATTTGTGCTTGTGAAGAAAAAAAAGAAAGAAACTTTGATCTTGGTTTTGTTGATTAGAAATATTTAGTGTTATAGAAATGGCTAGTTATATATGAATGTGTAAAAGCAAAACATGGAGGTTGGAATGTGTTTATCTTGTGCTGTGCTAGGAAGAGTTGGAAGACAATTAATGGTGGGATTCAAAAAATTTTTACTACCGGTCTATGGGCGTGACTTGGTGGGCATGGTGTGGCTTAGTGGGCATGGCAGGGGAAGGATACTGCAAAATCCCCATTCCCTCCCCACACCACTAACCTGCTTTCCAGCTCCGTTCTCCTGTGCAGGGCAACCAAAGAAGACCCAGCCGATCAGCTGGGACTCGGGAGGAAGAGAATAGATGGGGGCGGGGCCAGTCAGAGGTGGGATTTGCCGGTTCTCCGAACTACTCAAAATGTCCGCTACCGGTTCTCCAGAACTGGTCAGAACCTGCTGAATGCCACCTCTGAAGACAATGCCCCGTTTTCTTTCTTTTTATCTTTCCCCTTCTCCCCACTCACTTCCCCTAACTTAATCTCCTCTTTTCTTTTTCTCTTGTATTTTATATAATAAAAACGAAAAAAGTGACTTCGGACCATTTCTCACACTTAGGACCACTGCAGGATCCCCACAACCACAGGATTAAAATTCAGACGCTCGGCAAGTGACTCATCTTTATGACGGTTGCAGGGTCCCAGGATCACTTGATCGCTTTTTTTTTTGTGACCTTCTGACCAGCAAAGTCAGTGGGGAATCCAGATTCACTTAACAACATGCTAATAGCTTAACGACTGCAAAGATTCACTTAAGAGACTATGGCATGAAATGTTGTAAAAAGGGGCAAAACTCAACTGAACAACCGCCTCGCTTAGCCACAGAAATTTGGGGTTCAATTGTGATCATACGTCAAAGGCTACCCCTGTTTCCCCGAAAAGAAGACTGGATCTTATTTTCTTTTGGGCCCCAAAATAAACACTAGGGCTTATTTTCAGGGGTGTCTTATTCCCCCATGTATGGGAAGCCCACTTTTTCTGCTTGCTGCTGGGGCAGGAGATGCTTGCTTGGTGGGGACAGGAGGCCACACGGAGTGTTAGCGCTGCTGCCGCAAGGCAGGGAAGG
Source organism: Notechis scutatus (assembly GCF_049901735.1). Taxonomy (NCBI): domain Eukaryota; kingdom Metazoa; phylum Chordata; class Lepidosauria; order Squamata; family Elapidae; genus Notechis; species Notechis scutatus. The sequence continues at coordinate 10,540,187 of NC_142012.1, read as the reverse complement.
TGGAAGTGCCCCCTGCACCGTCTTATCTGAGGTAAGGCGAGGCGGTGATGGAGCCACCCCACACAGCCCACACCGGTTTAACCTCAGGACCCCCACAACCAGGCCATCCACACCTCGACACCTGCCTCACCACACGGCCGTGGCACAAACACACTGCTTGGCCTCCTGCTCCGTTGAGGCTGTGAACAAGCAGAAGAAGTGAGCTGGCAACCATGTGGGCTCCTGCTCCAGACGGTTGCCAATGCTGCCGCCACAAGGCAGGTGTCAGGGCATGGATGACCTGGCTGCGGAGGGCCCTGCGGTAAGCCAGTGCAGGCTGTGTGGGGCGGCTCCATCACCATCCTGCCTCACCTCATGGCTGCGGCACCGCGAGCAACCAGATGGTATGGGTGGGTGGCCAGCTGCGCAGGCTCTTAAGTAGGGCATATTTTTTTGGGGGGGGGGTAGGGCTTATATTAGGTGCATGTGTAAAACATGCTAAACCTTATTTCCTGGATAGGTCTCATTTTGGGGGAAACGGTATTTGCAAACATTATCCAACCTTTTATCTTAATAACGCCAAAGAAACCCAGCTGCACAATTTCTGACATGTAGCCCTCTTGTGATGGAAGTTTTACATCTATTATACCGGAGAAGATGACTCTTATCTGCAAAGCCTGTAAGCACAGATTGCATGGAATAATCCTGACGGTTATCTTGTTCCATTGCTAAGGAGCTGATAGGAGGTTTATCTGTAGTTTATTTTGCATAGCCTCTATGGCGCAGTGTTTTTGATCTTGCTAACTGTTTAAGCCGGAGGAATTGATAAGCTAGATAAATAAGGTGTCATCTGAATGCATGATTTTCATCTGCTGTGGGCGAACCTTGGGAAAAAGCTGTGGAGCAGTAATCCAAACTATGTGACATTCTTAGGGGCACCCATAAATAAGGTTTTTACAATCCAGATAGTCCACGATGTATGGCTACAACTGAGCCCAAAAATTATCTTGCTTCCATCCTTCCGAGGACGGTAAAATGAGGACCCAGATTGCTGGGGACAAGAAGCTGACTCTGAAAACCTCTTAGAGAGGGCTGGAAAGCTCTGTGAAGCAGTATATAAGTCAAAGTGCTATTGCTATTGCTGTTACTTAGGAGCCATGGTGGTGCAGTGGTTAGAGTACAGTATTGCAGGCTACTTCTGCTGACTGCTGGGAGCTGTGCCACTGTTGTGTTTTGCCTTTGTTCTGACACGATCTGACACAGTATATACAATCTGTTAGACTTTGTCCCCTATTATTTTGAATGGAGGTCAGGTGACTGGCAGTGTCTGGAAACAGGAACAATAGAGAAGAATTGGCAGTAGGGGCAGCCAATATTATAACCGTATAGTTTCACGATTTGCTCCCAATTCAGTTAGAAGGGGAAGCGAGCAGATCAGAGAAGACTGAAGCATAATTTCATTACCTATAAGAAACTGTAAGGAGAATTCTTATAGATGGATGTGGAAGACTTTGAGATTGTGAAAACTGTGACGATCAGAGGAACAATCGCAATAGCATTTCAACTTAGAGTGCAGTACTACAGGCTGCTTCTGCTGACTGCCAGATGCCTGCAGTTTGGCAGTTCGAATCTCACCAGGCTCAAGGTTGACTCAGCCTTCCCTCCTTCCGAGGTGGGTAAAAGGAGGAGCCAGATTGTTGGGGGCAAGAGTAAAACTGACTCTGTAAAACTGCTTAGAGAGGGCTGTAAAAGCACTGGGAAGCAGTATAGAAGTCTAAGTGCTATGGCTATTGCTGTTTTATGACCTTCAGGCCACAGTGGTTAACCAAACCACTGCAGTTAAGTTAGTAACATGGTTGTAAGGTGAATCTGGCTTCCCCGTTGATTTTGCTTTTCAGAAAGCGATCACAGGTCTCCGATACACCGAAACCGTCAGAAATATGAACCAGTTGCCAAGCATCCGAATTTTGATCACGTGACCATGGGGATGCTGCAGTGGCCTTCAGGAGCTTTGGAAGAATAGGTTGACCTCCTCTTCCTTGTGATAGCCCCTCAAGAGGTCCTTCTTGCAGTTATTGCTATTGAGCCAAATTTCACCTCATTTGTCCGCTGTGCATTTGGTTTTTCATAACCCTTTCCTTATATGGTGACTTCTAAACATGTATAGAACGATGAGCCAGCATGTTTATGAGCTAAACATGTTTAGAAATATGAGCCAGCTGCGTGCAGCGGCAGCCAAAAAAAGCAAATGCAATCCTAAACTGCATTAACAGAGGGATGCAATCAAGATCAATGGAGGTACTAACACCACTCTATAAAGCCTTAGTAAGACCACACCTGGAGTACTGCATTCAGTTTTGGTCACCACACTATAAAAAAGATGTTGAGACTCTAGAAAGAGTGCAGAGAAGAGCAACCAGGATGATTTGGGGACTGGAGACTAAGGCATATGAAGAACGGTTACAGGAACTGGGCCTGGCTAGTCTAGTAAAGAGAAGGACCAGGGGAGACAGGATAGCAGTCTTCCAATATCTGAGGGGCTGCCATGGAGAGGAAGGAGTCAAGCTATTCTCCAAAGCGCCTGTAGGCCAGACAAGGAATAATGGATGGAAACTGGACAAGGAGAGATTCAACCTGGAAATAAGGAGGAATTTTCTGACAGTGACAACAATCAACCCATGGAACAGAAGTTGCCTTCAGAAGTTCATCACCGGAGGCTTTCAAGAAGAGATTGGACTGCCATCGGTCAGAAATGGTGAAGGGTCTCCTCCTTGGGCAGGGGGTTGGACTAAATGACCTACAAGGTCCCTTCCAACTCTGTTAATCTAATCTAACTACAATTCTCAGAACTGTCAGGCTGCCCTCGAGCATGGAATTTATCAATCCATTCATCCATCATTCATTTTTGAAAGCTGTCCATCTCAATCAACGACTCTGGGCAGCTGGCAGTTCCAAAATTCCGGAACTCTGGGAGCACTCAAGCAACCAATGGGTAGGACCTCATCCAACCGTTCACCTCCATTCCTCCACTTGCAATGTCAGCAAGTTTACGGACCGGCCCATTGTGACTCCATCAATTTGTTCTCCGGTCCAGGTTTATTTGCTTGGCTCAGCTTAGCCTACAGTGCAGTGAAGCAGGGCCGTCTGATTCTAATTCCCACCAGTGGGCTTTCTACAGCCTCACCAGGAGAAGAGACATCCATCTTCCAGATATTAATCAATGCCACAGCTCCGAAAGAACTACACCAACTCCAGCTCCAGGCTTCGCTGGGCTGGCTGCATTCAATTTCCAATCCATCTTGGTCAGCCTCTCTGCAGTTTGGCAATTTGTCTTCCGGAAAGGCAGCAGGTTCTTTGGCTATTGCCACTTATCAAACTCAAAGCTAGAGGGGACACGGGCCATGATCTAGCTAATACTAACTCAATAGGGTCTGACTTAATGATGGGTAGTCCCTCCACCCGGTATGGACTTCTGTGCAAAACCTTTCAGACCAGAAAGCAGAGTTGGTATTCAGCAGGTTTCTGACCAGTTCTGGAGAACCGGTCGTGGAAATTTTGCGTAGTTCGGAGAACCGGCAAATCCCACCTCTGACTGGCCCCGCCAACCCCATCTATTCTCTTCCTCCCGAGTCCAGAGATTTTGCAGTATCCTTCCCCTGCCATGCCCACCTGTCCGAGTATATTCATGAACTGGAATAGAGCATGGCAACTAAGTCAGCCAATGAGGACTGTTTGGAAGCTGAAACTAGAAGTAGCCTAGGCATGGTTCTATATTAAGCTGTGCGGCTCTGAAGCTATGTTGAACTCTGAATCTACCTATTGAAAATGAAACTGCTTCTCTCCTCTTGCTTGCCTGCTGAGCTAAAGTAAAAGAGAAACTAACTTCCTTGCTACTGGAGTTACTTGCAACATGTTTCTGTCTGAGTGTGCTCCATCTTGGAGAAATCTACAGCTGGTTTGTAAAATCTACTTATTATGTTGCTAAAGATGTTAAATGACGCATCAGCCATCTGTGCTTATTTTTCTGGCGCTGAATTAACGCTGCAAAACTCCGAGCCTCAAGCCACTCCATGCCCATCAAGCCATGCCCACAGAACTGGTAGTAAAAATTTTTGAATCCCACCACTGCCAGAAAGGGCACAGTTTTCTTCAGCCACAGACATGGTCTGCCAAGATAGGTACTAGGATTCCAATTGTAAAAAAAAAAAAAGGTTTCCAAAACTTCTAAAGGTTAAGAGGGTGCTTTGGCGCTGCACAAAATGAAAACACCCATTTAGTCCCCGAAGAGCCGGTTTGGTGTAGTGATTAAGGCACTACGGTAGAAAGGGAGTCAGCCTATTGTCCAAAGCACCAGAAGGCAGGACAAGAAACAATGGATGGAAACGAATCAAGGAGAGAAACAACTAGGAATTAAGTTCCTGACAGTGAGAACAACTTGCCTCCAGAAGTTGTAAATGCTCAAACACTGGAAGTTTTTAAGAAGAGATTGGACAACCATTTGTCTGAAATGATATAGGGTTTCCAGCCTAAGCAGGGGGTTGGACTAGAAGACCTCCAAGGTCCCTTCCAACTAACAGTGAGGACAATTAACCAGTGGAACAGCTTGCCTTCAGAAGTTGTAGATGCTCCATCACTGGAAGGTTTTAAGAAAAGACTGGAAAGCCAGCTACCCAAAATGGTACCTGAGCAGCAGGGGTTGGACTAGAAGACCTCCAAGGTCCCTTCCAGCTTTATTCTGATTGGAAAATTCCCCCACTGACTTTGCTTGTCAGAAGCCGTCTGGGAAGGCCCAAAACGGTGGATCACATGACCTTGGGACAGTGCGTAAATACATGCTGGTTGCCAAGCAGCTACATGTTGATTGTATGACCCTAAATGCCAACTCATAAAATATTTCTATGGTCCTTTTAGAGTTGCCAACAGAAAGGGAGGGGGGAGTAGTGTGGCAGCTTACAAACCAAAACTGCATTCCATTAATGTTTTCAAAGATAGTAACTAGGTGACCAAAGTTTCTGCCATGCAAAATTCTAACTGGAGAGCATGATTGATGACTCTGGGCTATGGATGTGTCCCATTGGAGAATATGGATTATGATACACCCAGGGGGTGGGGAAAACCAAGGTCAAGGGTGACAATGAATGATGTGTCTCAGAGTCGGCTATACCCAGACAGTGCCGGACAGTTTAATTCCCAATAAATCGGGTTTTTTTTGGAAGTTTGGCTTGAGACTCATGATTTAAATGGGGGGTAACTGCCGGAATCCTGACACTAAGGAGGCTGTTACCATTGTAAGTCTGAAAACTGGACATAAGTCACTTTTCCCGGTGCTGTTGTAACTTCGAACGGCCACGAAACACAGAGTTGCAAATAGGGGACTACCTGTAATAGAAGATCCCTCCCTGAGCCATTTTCCATTCCAAATGAGTTGGCTATTGCTGCCTACAGAGAAATGAAGAGGCAAATTCCTGGCTGGTATATCTATTCATCCAAGGCAGTTCTTACCTGTATAATAAACCTGAGATATCTCTCTGATTTGCTTGCTGGTTCGGGAAGCCACGATCTCAATCAGCCCCGTCTCATTAGTTCCCACGCCCTGGCAAGAAATCACACAAACAAGAGGTTCAATTTTTCCATTCAAGATTTATCTAGATTTAATTGCATCCGGCGGTTGCAGAAACTGCCACAAGGTGGGTTAGACATCTCTGGATGAGATAAATGAGCCTAAAGAGATCATTTCAACATTAAAACATTTGGGGTTCTGGCAGAAGAGAAGAAACAGGCTGACCTCATCTCAAGCCCAATGTTTTGTAAACAGATTTCAGCCCTTGATGGCTCTCTCCGTGAGTCAAGGTTTTATTGAAACCGCTGAAAGTCAACCGTGCCTGGCTGATTAATGCAAGCAGCCGACAAATTGTTGGTTAATGGTGTGAACTAACAAGAGTTGGGGTAGATGAAAGAGCATCGATCAATTCATTCAGCAATGCGTAGCTGCTGGCTAAAAGTTAAGGGTTTTAAAATGGAGCTGCCCTCAAGAGGAATGGTGGGTGGGACACTGATGTCCCTGCAGGGAGACAACTACATAACAACAGCAGATAATCAGAGTTGGAAGGGTCCTTGTAGGTCATCTAGTCCAACTCCCCCACCCAAGCAGGAGACCCTACACCATTTCTGACAAATGGCAGTCCAATCTCTTCTTGAAAGTCTCAAGTGATGAAGCTCCCACAACTTCCGAGGGCAACTTCTGTTCCATGGGTTGATTGTTCTCACGGTCAGAAAGTTTCTCCTTATTTCCAGGTTGAATCTCTCCTTGTTCCATTTCCATCCATTGTTCCTTGTCTGGCCTACATTATCAAACACGGACAGTGTGTATGTGTATATTAGGGCTGAACCACTCTATAAGGCCTTGGTAAGACCACACTTGGAATGTTGCCTCCATTTTGGTCACCTCAATGTAAAAAAGATGTGGAGACTCTGGAAACAATGCAGAGAAGAGCAACCAACCAGCGAAGAGCAACCAAAATGATTAGGGACTGGAGGCTAAAACATATAAAGAACGGTTGCTGGAATTGGGTATGTCTAATTTAATGACAAGAAAGAGTAGGGGTGACATGATAGCAGGATCCCAATATTTCAGGGGCTGCCACAAAAAAAGAGCGGGCCAACCTATTCTTCAAAGCAACTCAAGGCAGGACAAGAAGCAATGGATGGAAACTAATCAAGGAGAGAAGCAACCTGCAACTCAAGGAGAATTTCCCCGACAGTAAGGACAATTAATCAATTGAATAGTTTGCCTCCAGAAGTTGTGGTGCTCCAACACTGGAAGTTTTTAAGAAAAGACTGAACAAGTTATTCTGTTATCCTGAATGCAAAGAAGATCCATAATACGTATAGGAGATAAAGAGCGGAGAGTTATAGCTTGGTCTGATGCCTTCTTTACAATATTTAGTAGTCCTTGACTTACAACCACAATTGAGCCCAAAATTTTCCATTGCTAAGCAAGAGAGCTGTTAAGTGAATTTTGTGTCTCATTCTATGACTTTTTCGTACATCATTGCATTAACAAGATGTTTAAGTGAATCTGGCTTCTCCAATTGACCTTGTTTGTCAGAAGGTCGCAAAAGGGGATCGTGTGCCCCCAGGGCACTGCAACCATCATAAATATGAGTCAAAAATCACCAAGCATCTGAATTTTGAACACGTGACCATGATCGGTTGTAAGGATGAAAAATGTAAGTCACATTTTTTTCAGTGACGTTGTTAACTGCCAATGGTTGTAAGTCAAGGATTACCCATATTGAAGAGGCTGGCTACTCCTTAGTTCAAGGATCCCCAAACTTGGCAACTTTAAGACTTGTGGCCTTCTGGGAGTTGAAGTCCACAAGTCTTAAAGTTGCCAGGTTTGGAGACATCTGCCTTAGTTTATGGAACGGCTTGCCTCTTCAGGAAAAGTTATTTCTTTCAAAAAGAAAAGAAAAGAAAACAAAGCTGCATCTGTACAAATTACCTCTCTCCTCTTCTAGAAAATTTGATTAAAGTGCCATTATATTAAAGTGCCTTCACGGAAAAGGAGAGAGCGACAGAAAATCGTATTTTCGCAAAGCAGAATCAAATAAAACCTGTGCCAGGAAGGATGAGTTAGATTTAGGAGTTAGCGTTAAGAGGAAGGCCATGCTTTATGACTTACTCTGACGGTTCGGTTAATTTGTTCAGCGTCAAATTCTGCAGGGGGCGTGACCAGAGCAACTAGGGCACGCCCAAAATCACCTGAGGTATCTTCCTTCAAAGCATCTTTCAGCTCCTTTAAAAAAGAAAATAAAACAGAGCCAGGAATAAATCTCATTGTGAAGAATCCTGGGCAGCTTCAGCAATGGTTTCTAATCCAGTATTCTCCAGATAATCACGACTGGGGAATCACAAATATTTTAGCCCATCGCGTGTGGAGGGCATCCATTTGAGGAATACCGTAGGGCAAATCCTGGTAGAATTTGTGTTTTACTGGTTTAAAGATATGTGTCTTGTCAAAACTATTTTCTTTCCTTTATCCCAAAGGTGCTTTTTTTTCAAGAGGCAACTGGACTTTCTGGTTTTGTTATTTGAAGATGTTTCGCTTCTCATCCAAGGAAGCTTCTTCAGCTCTGACTGAATCAATCAGAGCTGAAGAAGCATCTTGGATGAGAAGTGAAACGTCTTCAAAAAAAACAACAACAACAAAGTCCAGTTGCCTCCTGAAAAAAAGCACCTTTGGGGCAATCATGACCTGGAGGACTGAGAATCTCCACAGACATTTTTTTCCTTTAGTTTAATTCTCAGTGAGAAATTGAAAATCTTGGCTGGGCTGGGCTATTACCCCGCAAAGACTTAGTTGGACTGTACCACTTCAGATATAAGCCCCCTGCAAGGTGTTTTTGGAAGGGTTGACCCCATCTCAAGGATCTGAACATTCATTTTGACTGAGTTTTTCTTCCTTTTCTCCCCTGTTTTAGGGGGCAGGAGAAGGAAATTCCTTCTCCAAGAGAACTCCTCTAATTGCTCCTTCAGAAATACAATATTTGATTTTTATCCCGCCTTTTATGACTTTATAAGTAACTCGTGCTGGAGAATGTACATAATACTCTTCCTCAACCTCTTTTTCCCCACAACAACAACCCTGTGAGGTGAATTGGGCTGAGAGATAGTTACTGTCCCGAGGTCACCCGGCCAGCTTTCATGACTAAGGAGGGACTAGAATTCATTATCACCTGGTGGTTGGGCCAAAATCACCCACCAGCTTTCATGCCTAAGGCAGTACTAGAATTCACCATCACTTGGTGATTGGGCCAAAGTCACCCAGCTAGCTTTCATGCCAAAGGTAGTACTAGAATTCACCATCACCTGGTGATTGGGCCAAAGTCACCCAGCTAGCTTTCATGCCAAAGGTAGTACTAGAATTCATGATCACCTGGTGATTGGGCCAAAGTCACCCAGCTAGCTTTCATGCCAAAGGCAGTACTAGAATTCACCATCACCTGGTGATTGGGCCAAAGTCACCCAGCTAGCTTTCATGCCAAAGGTAGTACTAGAATTCATGATCACCTGGTGATTAGGCTAAAGTCACCCGAGCAGCTTACATGCGTAAGGGGGTACTAGAAGTCACAGTGCCTGGTTTCCAGGCCAGCATCTTAACCACTACACCAAAAACTGACTCTTCAATACTATCTGCCATGAAGAATCAGTAGCTGGAGATAATGGAGCCCCTCACCCTCCTAGTACGCGCCCCCTTCACAATACAGTTCATCAGTCTGGAACCCACATTACATATCTGATATTAGCACAGTTGAGAAGTCCAGAAATATTTCACAAGAAGAGTTCTCCACTCCTCTACTCGTTGTAGAATACCTTATGCCACCAGACTTGAAATTCTAGAACTAGAAAACCTTGAATTACGCCGTCTTCGGTCTGATTTAAGCATGGTATATAAAATCATACATTGCAATGTCCTACCTGTCAATGAATACTTCAGCTTCAACCATAACAACACAAGAGCACACAATAGATACAAACTCAAAGTAAACCGCACCAAACTTGATTGCAGGAAATACGACTTCAGCAATAGAGTGGTCAATGTCTGGAATACTCTACCCGACTCTGTAGTTTCTTCCCCAAACCCCAAAAACTTTAACCTTAGACTGTCTACTATTGACCTCACCCCTTTCCTAAGAGGTCTGTAGGGGGCGTGCATAAGCGCACCAACATGCCTACCGTCCCTGTCCTATTGTTTATCTTATTCTTCTTTTATTTTTCTTATATGTACCCATTTCATGTATTCACAACTATGTATACACTTATACTTATTATCTTGTAAACAATTGGCAAATCAAATAAATAAATAAATAAAATAAATAAATATTTCCCAAGGATGCAGACCTTTCCGGTGTAAGATTTAAACTCCTCAGCTATCAGCTGCCGTTGAGCATTAGATCTCCCTGTCAGGATCTCGATCACCGTTGTTTCGTCCGTTCCTAAAAGCAAAATTAAGAAGCTCAGAAAGAGGAAGAATCTTGACTCTTGGGAGTAAAACATATTAAAGCTTTAGCGATGGGCAACCCGTATCCCACTCTTAGGTTTTCTTTACAAGGAAAGCTCAGTTTCATGGGCCAGTTTCATTCAGTAATGCCTGAGGTAAGCAGCAGAGTATCGTGCGGCTTGGTTTGGGGTTAGAAGTAACAGGTTTTGGATTCTAAATTGTCATCATATGGAACATCAACTGGACTTCCCAAATTTCCTTCCTTCCAACCTGGAATCCAGGTGACTTCAAGGATGCTGCTATGCATTACTCTTTGCCAAATGCAGAAAGAGCTCGTTGGGCCTTCTTCGGTGTTGTTCTTTCATCCTCTCAGTGTAGCACACAGCTATTTGTTTGTGGTCCCTCTACACCAGGGGTCTCCAACCTTGGCAACTTTAAGACTTGTGGACTTCAAGTCCCAGAGTTCCTCAGCCAGCTTTGCTGGCTGAGGAATTCTGGGAGTTGAAGTCCACAAGTCTTAAAGTTGCCAAGGTTGGACACCCCTGATTTAGAGCAGAGGTCTCCGAGCCTGGCTGAGGAATTCTGGGAGTTGAAGTCCACAAGTCTTAAAGTTACCTAGGTTGGAGACCCCTGCTCTACACAATCAATCCAGCTTTGGTAGCCAGAAGCTGAAAAACGGCAATCCAACAGGAGATCGACTCTCTAAGGCGGGGTGTGTGTGTGTCAAACTCAAGGCCTGGGGGCCAGATCCAACCCATGGGGTGCTTAGATCCGGCCTGTGCGGCCACCCTGGGAATAGCGAAGGACTGGCCCCGCGGTGCCTCTGCCAGCGAAAACGTGGCCCTCCCGAGCTCCGTTTTTGCTGTCAGAGGGTTGCAGGAGGCCATCCCAGCTGAAAACGGAGCTTGGGAGCCCCTTTTCTCTGGCAGAGTCCTTGGGCCGCCACAGCCGCCCCCGACACGAGTGACGTCAAGCTGGCCATGCCCACCCCGGCCCCCAAGGTCAAACACAACCCTGGTGATATCGAGTTTGACAGCCCTGCTTTAAGGAAACTGCCTCCTTTCCCCCCAAATAAAACAAGGGTGCTTACCCAGTCCTTCCATGGCTGTTTTGAGTGCCTCTGCATCTTTGGAAGCATTGAACCCGGCGAAATCCTGAATTGTTCCTCTAGAACCAACCTGGAAGAAAAGAGATGCTGCACAATGACACAGAGTTCAAGAAACGCACCAAGCAAACAGGATATTAAATTCCAGCAGTGAATCACTTAACAACTGGGACCAGGCAGGCCGTAAAATGGGGCAGGCTCGCTTAACAAATTTCTCACTTCGCAACATAAATTCTGGGCTCAATTATGATCGTAAGTCGAGGACTACCTGTACTTTATTATTTTCTGCCTATAATACAGGAATCTCTCCCATCCTGGCAGCCAACTCCTTGGGAACAATTAGATAAGGAACTTAGAGGGGGGTCAGCCAGGGGTGGGCTTCAAATTTTTAGCAAAGAGTTATCTGTCCAGTTGCTAGGTGGGCATGGCCATGGTGGACGTGTCCTAGTCGGCCTCCTTCACCACAGTGAGGGGGTGTTTTTACCCTCCCCAGGCTCCGGAGGCTTTCCTCAAGTTTATGGGAGGGCAAAAATGGCCTCCCCGGGCTCCGGAGGCTCTCTGGAAGCCAGAAACAGGCCCATTTCCGGCCTCCATGAACTTCCGGGAGGCCTGTTTTTTGCCTTCTCTGAGCCTCCGCATGTGCCCTGCACTTCCCTGCATCCAAAACAGGCCGTGTGGGGACTCCTGGGAGGGGTGATGTGGTATGGGCGGGGCCAGCCAGGAGTGGGATTTGGGGGTTCTTCAAACTGCACAGAATCTTAGCTAGGGGCTCTCCCGAACCCCTGCAAACCTTCAGCAGCCCATTCCTGGGGTCAGCCCTACTCCTTTTGTGGTTCTGCGGTGACTCTAAGCTAGCTCCAAGCTTGATCCTCCCTCCCTCCCTTCTGGCTGTCCCCCCCGACAAGTATTTAAAAGGTGTTGGACTAGGAACGGTGAGATCTAGGTTCAATTTGACCTTAGCCATGTACAGACTTAGGTTTGTCCCTCTCTCTCAGCCCACAGAGACAAGCCAGGAAAAGAAGTAAGACTAAACCAGTGGTCTCCAACCTTGGCCCCTTTAAGCCTGGAGGACTTCAACTCCCAGAATTCCCACACCTATGTGAATTACATCCTCTTGTGTGCTAACAAGCAAAGCTGGCTGGGGAATTCTGGGAGTTGAAGTCCTCCAAGCTTAAAGTGGCCAAGGTTGGAGACCCCTGGACTAAACCATATTCTTGAGCGAAGTGCTGCTTTGTTGACAATCAAAGTTAGGATGAGAAAATGGTAAATCAGATCTATTCTCATCTATATTTTCTTTTTTACATCAAGGTAACCTTTATGAAAAGATACCAGTGCAATAGAACATGTAGAAATATGTCACCTTAAAAAAAACCATAATGACATAGGACGCCAAGACAAGAGACACTCCAACATTATAATATAAAGTAATTTTTCAGCCCTTTATGACAGAATCATCACTAAAACTGATTTATTCACGTCAAGGAAAATAAATGTGCTAACAAAAGAAAAGGCTTGGAGTTTTTAGCTGATAGCATCTGTTGTTAGTACCTAAGAGGATGTAATTTATGTAGGTGTGGAGAAAGAAAGAAGCAGCAAGCGTTCGATATGATCTCAGCCTTTCAGGAATGCTGATTTAATTCCCCTATTCAAAAAAATTAAAATGAAACCCTGCCTGTACGACACGCTCTAAAGAAACGTTGTGATCCGCCAGCAATCTGCGGAGATGGCAGTAGAGTTGGACAGTGGGGAGGAACGGGGGCCAGTCCAGGACTCTGGGGAGGACTCAGACGAGGGTCCTGCATCCGATACAGAGATGGGGCCAGGACCATCTGGGAATTATGTGCCGACTCAGGAGCCTCCAGAATCTGGCAGCAGCGAGGCAGAGGAACAAGGGGAGCCTGTTCCCAATGTGCATGTGCGCGGAGCTGCCAGAAGGCAAGAACAGTTAAGACAAAAGGGGTGACTCGGGAGTAAGGCTTGGAGATGATTGGCCCTCCCATACGACATAAAGGAGGAGCAAAGGGACATGAGCCTTTGCAGGAAGCAACTTTGTTCGTACTGGTCGGTTTGAAACCTGAAGCTCTGTGTTGAATTTGTGCTCCATTTGGCCTCGTATAACTAATTGGAAATTTAGCAGCATTTCAAGGAAGATAAAGGTGCGTGCTTGTCAGACTTATCCTGAAGGACTTTGGCAGGCTTCCATGGGACTCTTTACAAACTGTTTGAGGCTCATTACGGGCTGTGAAGGACAATAATTCACAGCCGCTGAAATAAAGAAACAAGGGTTTTGGGACTAACGCATGCTTGTTAGTGTCTCAACAAACCTTGGTCAGAACAAGAAATCACAACTCGGAAAAATAAAAGTTATAAATATAGGTAGTCCTCCACTTATGACCACAATTGATCCCAACATTTCTGTTGCTAAGCGAGACAGTTGTTAAATGAATTTTGCCTTGTTTTACAAACTTTCTTGCCAGCATTGTTAAGTGAATCATTGCAGTTGTTAAATTAATACGCCGGTTGTTAAGTGAATCTGGCTTCCCCATTGATTCTGCTTGTCAGGAGGTCACAAAAGGGGATCACATGACCCGGGACACTGCAGCCATCATAAATGTGAGTCAATTTGCCAAGCATCTGAATTTTGATCATGTGACCTTGGGGGTGCTGCAAGTGTGAGAAATGGTCATAAGACCCTTTTTTCAGCGCCGTTGTAACTTCGATCACTAAGTGTACCATTGTAAATCAAGGACTACCTGTACAGGTAAACCTCAATTTACAAGTGGTCGTTGGCAGCCATTCAAGGTTGCCACAGACATCCCAAAAGGGATTTACGGCCCCATTTTGAAGTTTGGACCGTGGTGACTTGCTTTACGTCCATCGTGACTTATGGTTGTAACTCAAGGACTACCTGTACTCATTAAATGAATGAGCTCCCTCCCCACATCTCCTCCATCGCTCTGCATTGCAGTGTGAATTTTGCAGACCGAGACAAAAACAACCAGCGTTAACAGCAAACTCCGGAACTTGGGTTGTTGTTGTTTTTATCATCAGGGAAGGAATTCAGCTGAAGCTCCACTGACTGTGAATCAAGGAAGTTCACCAATAATTAGATTTTTCTTCCAATAAGCCGAGAGCCTCTCTCAACAAACTGCAATTTCCACATTTTATGGGGTTTGGAGTTTTTTTGTTTTTTTGCAACGGAGCAAAATTGTCTCGGCTTCTAAGTTCCCCTGAGGTCTGTATTTAGGACGTGCGGGACAAGTTTTTGGCGTAAGAAATTGCATCCCATTGCAAAACACGTTTCCTGGCTTCTGCATTTTTTTGGCCACCACCTGCTTACATAAAATGAAGGGCTCTGAGCATAATGCAACCGAGGCAAATCAGGGAGAATGGGACCTACCAAAAGCTCTCTACCAAATTCGAGACTCCCCCCCCTCTTGGTATTGTAATAATTCCCAGGGGACATTTCCTACCTGGTAAATGTGAAGTTTTTTCCCTCCTCTTTCAGTGTAAATGAAAGCTTTTTTTAAAAAAGAAAGAAAGATGGGCTTAAATTCCTTTGAGTATTTCTTGTAAGATAAATATAATAAAGATGAACTTGGCTTCAAGGTTATTTTCTATTTTGACAGGCCTTATTCTGCTTATTAGATTATTTTCAAGAGCTTTGCCAGGATATTAGAAACATTTTGGAGGACTCTCCCCTGAGTTTACATAGATGCCATCTTTAATCTTTTATTGCTTTTATGCTTAGGGATGGGGGTGATGGCTGTGTGTATTGTTAGTGTGGGTCAGTTTCAATCTGGTTTTAGGCGGCACCATAATTGTTATAAATTCTATATTCTACGCAAGCCGCTGAGAGTCATTCTGACTGCATGGGGCAGAAAACTGAGTTTAATAAATCATTCAATGTTTTTTAGCAAGGCTATCCAGCAATCTTCCAATACAAGCATTGTAATTATCTGCTGGTAAAGATGGATTTCACAGCCTGCACTTTCAGGATTATTTCTGGAATTTATCATATTTTTTAACTTACCTGGAATCAGCCCTTAAACCTTTGCAGAACAGAAGACAGCAGAGCAGAACAGGGTAAGGCAAGGAAGCAACAAGAATAGGATAGGATAGTATAAGATAGGACAGGAGAGGACGGGGGGAGGACAGAGGAGAGGAGAGAAGAGAAAAGAGAAAAGATAAAAGAGAAGAAAGAGAGAAGAGAAGAGAAGAGAAGAGAAGAGAAGAGAAGAGAAGAGAAGAGAAGAGAAGAGAAGAGAAGAGTTGGAAGGGACCCACCCTGGCATGATTGTGGCCACTAAGCGAGGACTGCAAATATTACATAATAGTAGGGCAGTGTTTCTCAACCTTGGGAATTTTAAGAGGGGGTGGACTTCTACCTGGCTGGGGAATTCTGGGAGTTGAAGTCCACCCCTCTTAAAAATTCCCAAGATTGAAAAACATTACAGTAGGGGATAATTAAGGAGGCAAGAATTCCACAGACTTAATTCAGGAGTTTCAGCCCAGGAATTAGGGGTAAAATGCAGACTCTAGCAAGCTTCAATAAGCACCCCACCCAGCTTGGACTGAGTTCATCAAGGTGGAATTTCTTTTGAAACTGTTGGAATTGCTTCTTTTTGGGGGGCGTTGCACAACTCGGACTGAGCTGGTATTCATTAAATAAGTCACGATGGCAATCATCCCGGGACTTTACAACTGGTGTAAATATAGGTTGGCTGCTGAGCACCTGAATTTTGATCATGTGACCAGGGGGACTGCAACAGTTGTTAAGTGCGAGGACTGGGTCGTAAGTCACTTTTTTCAGTGCCCTTCTAACTTTCAATGGCCACTAAATGAATAGTTGTAAATTGAGATCTACATGTGCATCGCAAGAGATTTAAAACAGTGGAAAGCAACAATATCACAACCATGTTCAGTCATTTTATCGGTCAAGAATAAAACAGGTACCTGGGATGGATTGATTCTGGTTATCACAGAAAGAGAAGCAAAGGTAGCTATTTCAACTGTAATTATTCTGCTTTCGCTAAATTTATGCTTCTGGTGCAAGGGTAACTTGGCTGATTTTGTAATTAATCTTGGCCAATTTTGTAATTAATCTGCGTCTTGACTTGGGGATTAAAAATAATCCATTTATATTCAGTCCTAGGCTGCAGATGTCTACATTTGCTTACTCAGTCCTACATTTTAGTCTGTCAATATTTACTCAGCCAGAGTTTGAACCGGTATTTGCCATAAAGTCAAAGACTGCTCTTACTCTGAGCAGACACACCCTCCGTGCGTTTCTTAAAGCTTATCTTTTCATCCTGAAGCAAAAATGCTAGTTTGACAGTTTCGTGGACTGATCTGTATTTCTCCCACCGCCTCACACTGTGGGAAACGATTCACTTGCACAATTATTTGAAATTGCAGAGTAGAAGAAAGTGGCATCACACCACAGTAATATGAATGGAGAAATAGGGGTATTATTTCAGCAAAAATCATTTATCTAATGCAAGGGTCTCCAACTTGGCAACTTTAAGACTTGTGGACTTCAATTCCCAGAATTCCTCAGCCAGCCACCCATGTCCCAACATATAGTTTTAATGCTGTTTTTTTTCCCCTAGACAAGGCTAAGGAGATAAAAATACGACAGGATAGGATCAGATAGAATTTAATAGAATAGAATTTAATGGAATGGAATGGAATGGAATGGAATGGAATGGAATAGAATAGAATAGAATAGAATAGAATAGAATAGAATAGACGAGACTAGACTAGACTAGACTAGAAGCTGGAAGGGACCTTGGAGGTCTTCTAGTCCACCCCCCAGCTCAAGCGGATACATTAGATTACAGTGTCTCCAAATCTGAAAAAAATAATAATAATTTGACTTACCCAAACAGAAGTCATGGTTATCTGTTTTCACAAAGATGCTGCAAAAAAACCCAAATAAATCGGGATTATTAAACAAGGATGAATTCAGCTGTGTGCAATTTAGGCAACAAAAAGACACCACCCTCTGCAAATAGCTGTTTATCCTCTGATTGAACATTTTTTTTTTTAAAAAAAAGTTGCTTGCTATCTCTCAGGGTCATTGATACCACTGAAAACCTGTTCCTATTATTATTATTATTATTATTATTATTATTATTATTATTATTATTATTATTATTATTATTATTATTATTTTGTGGTTAATAATAATATTATTGTGGTTAATCTTTGATAAGATTCACAGCCTTTGGGGCTGGTTGGTAGCTCAACAGCTCGAGTCCTAACCAAGGACCTAGGAACTGTTAAGATAGCGTCAGAGGATATAAGCTGTTCCAAGTAGGGTGGTTGTTTGTAGAATCAGGGTATTCAACTCTAATAAATTCAGAATTTCCAAATAGCGAGGTAGCCCTTTTGGTATTGCTCCAAGGACTCCAATTACAATTGGGATAACACACAATTTCTTTTTCCAAAGTCGCTCAACTTCAATTTGTAAGTCCTGGTACTTTGTGATTTTTTTCTTGCTATTTGTCTTCAATTCGTGCATTTGCATTATTATTATTATTATTATTATTATTATTATTATTATTATTATTATTATTATTATTATTATTATCTTTTGTTCCTTAAACATGAAACTCAGTCAACTGAACATTTTAAAATGTATCACAAATATCATTGACTGGCTCTGATAATTGGTACAGGCGGCTGCCAGCATCGTAGGTATCAATCAAGTATTTTCTTAAGATGATGATGATATTATTATTTTTAATTATTATTATTATTATTCCCCAAAAATTCACTTGGGGCCTGGCTTGATATGACGTCAGCAAATGACACGAGTTCTGATTCTGTAATAAAATGTTTATTATTGTAAAAAAAGGAAAGTTGTATATGGCTATTCTCTGTTGCCACTAAGTCTAGCAATCTTTTCCTTCCCAAATTTGTTATTTTATTGCTTCCTATATGACAAGTTCAACTGCAAAACACATCCAAGGTCAAAGAATGGCTTTTTTCACTTGTTCTGGGCCAGCAAATGGGAAACAACTGGAGCAGCCTCTGAAAATGCTGTTGTTGTTCCAAATTCTCCTTTTGCTGTTCCTGTTACACAGCAAACTCGATTGATATGTTTACCCTTGAACATCAATGAGTCTGTTCTAGTCTTCCTTGGCAGATAGTAAGCCTTGGAAACAGAGCTCCCCAGCTCCCACCTAAAGGAGATTTCTACTCAGAAGAAACTATGCTTTGGGGAGTTGTCTGAACTCATCCAGGAAAGCAGAAGGGAATTTTGACTCGGAAAAAAAAAGTTGTCCGCTTGGAACAAGCAGACAAGAGTCCAGCTCAGAGTGGTATTCATCTTCCTAAAACCCTTTGTTGGGTTTTAATTAACCAGGAATGCAAATGGGAATTAAGCAATTTCACTGAATGGTGATTCTGCCTGCTTTGGGTCATGTATATAAGGGAAGCAAGCAGAATTATTTTTCCTTAGCCCTTCTTTTCCTCCGAGATGGGATTTAGAGACACTTTTCTATCTTCATGGATTTCTTAACGTTCTTCTCAGGTTTTGTATTTGAAAAGAGGAAAGTTTGGTTTAAGGAGTTTATGCAACGGAGGCAGTAAAGAGCTCAACTCAGGACTTACTCCTAGGTTACACTGAGCACCCTTCAACCTCCTTTCTGTTCCCAAATTCAAGGGTGCATGAATTGGGGAACCCATAAAAGCCTCTGTTGACTCAGATTAGCACTATCTACTGGGAAATGGGAGTGGGAAGTTGTGGATTCTAACATTTGTTTGTTTGTTTATATCCTGCCTTTATTTTTATAAATAACTCAAGGGGGAGAACATACCTGATACTGGTTCCTCCTCCTATTTTCCCCCCAATGCTGTGATATGGGTTTAACTTAACTCAGAGTGAAACTGATCCTTAGGCTTTCATGCCTAAGTGGGGGGACTAGAACTCCCAGCCTCCTGGTGATTGGCCCAGTCACCCACTTGGCTTTCATGCCTAAGGCGGGACTAGAACTCCCAGCCTCCCGGTGATTGGCCCAGAGTCACCCACTTAGCTTTCATGACTAAGGCAGGACTAGAACTCCCAGCCTCCCGGTGATTGGCCCAGAGTCACCCACTTGGCTTTCATGACTAAGGCAGGACTAGAACTCCCAGCCTCCCGGTGATTGGCCCAGAGTCACCCACTTGGCTTTCATGCCTAAGGCAGGACTAGAACTCCCAGCCTCCCGGTGATTGGCCCAAAGTCACCCACTTGGCTTTCATGCCTAAGGCAGGACTAGAACTCCCAGCCTCCCGGTGATTGGCCCAGAGTCACCCACTTGGCTTTCATGACTAAGGCAGGACTAGAACTCCCAGCCTCCCGGTGATTGGCCCAGAGTCACCCACTTAGCTTTCATGCCTAAGGCGGGACTAGAACTCCCAGCCTCCCGGTGATTGGCCCAGAGTCACCCACTTGGCTTTCATGACTAAGGCAGGACTAGAACTCCCAGCCTCCCGGTGATTGGCCCAGAGTCACCCACTTGGCTTTCATGCCTAAGGCGGGACTAGAACTCCCAGCCTCCCGGTGATTGGCCCAGAGTCTCCCACTTAGCTTTCATGACTAAGGCAGGACTAGAACTCCCAGCCTCCCGGTGATTGGCCCAGAGTCACCCACTTGGCTTTCATGACTAAGGCAGGACTAGAACTCCCAGCCTCCCGGTGATTGGCCCAGAGTCACCCACTTGGCTTTCATGCCTAAGGCAGGACTAGAACTCCCAGCCTCCCGGTGATTGGCCCAGAGTCACCCACTTGGCTTTCATGCCTAAGTGGGGGGACTAGAACTCCCAGCCTCCCGGTGATTGGCCCAGAGTCACCCACTTGGCTTTCATGACTAAGGCAGGACTAGAACTCCCAGCCTCCCGGTGATTGGCCCAGAGTCACCCACTTGGCTTTCATGCCTAAGGCGGGACTAGAACTCCCAGCCTCCCGGTGATTGGCCCAGAGTCACCCACTTGGCTTTCATGCCTAAGGCGGGACTAGAACTCCCAGCCTCCCGGTGATTGGCCCAGAGTCACCCACTTGGCTTTCATGCCTAAGGCTAAAACTCACTGTCTCCTTGTTTCTTATCTGGTGCCTTAACCACTAGACCAAACTGCTCCTAAATGCTGTTGAACTACATTTCCCCTCTTCCTGCACTAGAAAAAGTAGTTTGTCAATATCTGGAGACCAGAAATTCCTCAGGGCCACATCTCCTTGGTCTCATCAACGTGTCCTGTACCCCTGTCACTCCACCATGGCATTTTACTTTTTAAATTAACTATTATCATTATTATTTTCATCATCATTTCAAAAGCTAGTTTCAGAAGCTGGCTGGAGTAAAATATTGCCGCACCAGCTGAAACTTAGAGGATCATGAATAGTTACATCAGGTGAGTCTCGTCTGCTGAGGAGACTTGGAGAGGGGACCTCCCAATTTAGGAATTTGAAAAGCAAATAGATTCAGAAGAAAGCAAAAACACACCACATTCATACTTGCCAAAGAAAACTTATTGTGCCAACTAAGTCTGGCTCAAATAAAGAAAACTTTGGTTAGTAATTCGAACATGGGAAAAACAAGCAGGGAAGGAAAGCGACCAGGTTGTGAGAGGAACAGATCGATCCTGATTTCGTTGGTTTGTTTCTGTTTTAAAGAAACGTTTTCACCAAAACATAAATTGCTTGATGGGAAGAGAATGGCAGAAAAAGGGTATGGTTTCTTGGAGTCATTTTGCTCACCCACCCACCACCTGAGTCCTAAAAATGGGAAGCTACCTGCTATGCGCTAAAGGTCTCCAACCTTGGCAACTTTAAGCCTTGGCAGACTTCAACTCCCAAAGTTGGGTGGGGAATTCTGGGAGTTGAAGTCCGCCAGGCTTAAAGTTGCCAAGGTTGGAGACCCCTGCGCTAAAGAACCCAATTGCACATCCCTATCAAGGACTTCAGATACAAACATTCTAGCTAAATGGGATGAGATCCCGCCGGTGCTTGAAAAGGAGATCACCGGGAAATCACATCTCAGAAGAAACAGTAGGTACCAAATCATTAGTAGACCGTTTGAGAAAGAAAGGGGGGGGGGGACTTCTCATAGGCTTTCCAGATAGATTGAATCAAAAGAGTCAAGAGAGGGCGGAGGGGGGAGACAGAAAGAGAGAGCTCTTGCCTCACAATCAGGAAGCTGTGAGTTCGATCCTAGATAGAGGCTAATATTTGGAGTCCACTCTCCTGCTCGAGCAGGGGGTTGCACTAGATGACCTCCAAGGTCCCTTCCAACTCTTGTTATTCTATGAAAACTAGAGAAAGAAAAAACGAGAGAGAGAGAGAGAGGAAGGGAGGGAGGTGGAAGAGAGAGACCCATGCGCTTAGCTGGCAGCTGTCCAGGGCCAGTTGGAGACAGGCGTGACTCTATTTAATTGTGTGAGAGAGAAAGGGAAGGAAGGAGAGAGACAAGGGGTGAAAGGAAAGAAATAAATTCGGCTTGTTTTCTTCCTCTTTCTAGGGGAGGGATAGATAGCCAGGAAAGGAGCGCTTCGCAGGGCAGCGCGCAACAGAAAGCGCGCAATCGGGGCAGGGCGCGCGTGAGAAGCGCTGCGAAGCAAATGGGACGAGGCACCTCCGAGTTTGTGTCCCCCTCCCCGCGTCCCCAACCCCCCCCTCCCCGGGGGGACCCCGTGTGCCTCCCCGCCTCGGATCTCCCCAAGACCGGGGAGACGAAGTGGAAGCTTGCAGGCGCCGAGGCCACCTGAGACGGGAGCCTCGATCCCCAGGCTGGGCGCGGCTGGGGTGCAAAAGTTAGGAGGAAGAAGGGTGGGAAGCTTGCAAGAGCGGCTGGGTGAGCGAACCCCGGTCCGGCTCCCCGGCTTTCCAAGCGTCCTTCCCCATCCAGGTCTCGGGGCCGCAGGGAGAAGAGATCGAGCGGAGAGGCTTACTTACCCGAAGCGACGGTCCGAACTGGGAAACTTGCGACGGGGAATAGTAGCTACGCCGGCGCGGCGCTCGGGAAAAGTCTTGCAGCCGCGTTCCCGCCTTGTTCTGGCTCCACCTGCCCGGAGGTGCGGTGGAGGAGGAGGAGGAGGAGGAAAGCGGGGCTGGACAACCTTGACCAGGAAGATTTGCACTTCTTCCGATAGGGGGCGCCTTTGTGGCTTTTCTTTCCTTGTCCAGCTTTGGCCCAATAAGACCCAGGCACCGAGTCTGGTGACAGGAGGGTTTTGAATTACCCCCCCAAGCAGGTCACATCCCCTTTAGAAGCAAGACTGGGGTTTTAACAGCATAACAAGAGTTGGAAGGGACCTTGGAGGTCTTCTAGTCCAACCCCCTGCTCAAGCAGGAAGCCCTATCCCATTTCAGATAAATGGTCCTCCAATCTCTTCTTTAAAATCCTTCAGTGTTGGAGCACCCACAGCTTCTGGAGACAAGTCAGTTGCTGAGGGGTCTTTGTGTGAAAGGGGAAGGAATAGGTGCCTTTGTCCCAGGATGATGGTTTGAAAGAGATTGGAAGTAGGAATGCGGAGGATAATGTTGGGATGGGAGACCACAAGGAAGTCCACGAGTTACCTGCTAATAGGTATATTACAAATTGTAGGATTTATATATATATATATCTCAATTTTGTATTTTCTTTCAAACTTGAGACTGTAATTCTACCGAGAAATTCTGAATTTTGTAAAACTCAAAATTATCAAAACAATTTTTTGACCTTGTAGAGAGGTTTGGTTTGCTTGTTTGCTGGCATTTTTTAATTTTAAAAAATAAAGTTGCATTTGAGCAACTGAAAACTATTTGGATATCTGGTATGACTGGCTAAAGAAAAGATGATATCTAATGACTTGGTAACATTTGAAAAATAAGGGTGATGTGTAAACAATTGTAAAGAAAATTATACATATGTAAACATAGAGCTTAAAAGGATGAAAGAGTTATTATGACAATATATAACACGCTATTAGAAGGAAAGTACAAGTGTATCTATTGCTCAAACAATGCTGTAAAATGTATATATATATGTTTTTAATTTTATAAATACTGAATAAATAAATTTAAAAAAAAGAAAAAAGAAAACAACTATTTGGTGTTTGGCAAACGATTCATGTTAACTGTTGCTGCTTCACAGAGTGACACCAGGACAGTGTAAATTGCAAATAGATGCAGAGATCCTTGTCCTGTGGGGATCTGAGCATGCAACTGTCTGAGAGCGAGTTTAATAGTCAGGAAAGCATGCAGACGTGTAATTTATACCCTAGCAAAACTATGTTGATTTGTGGGCCATCAGATCAAACGGAGAACCAACCATGTGACACCAAAGGGGTTTCAGGAAGTCCACCCAAGTTGTCCTTGCTTTGCAGACTCATAACCGCTTTGAAGAGGACAATGGATCACAGGCAACTATCTGAGATGGATCAAATAATGAAGAGATAAAAGTCTACCTCGCCTCAATGTGAGGTCTTGACTACTGCAGTGAGCGCTACACGGGGCTGCCCTTGCAAAGGATGCCAAGAGCTTTGGTAAGTTCAAAAAGCACATGTTTTTGTGCAAGTCTGGATTTGCACACATCCCCTCTCTTGTGCGAGCTGCCAGTTGGTTGACAATTCACTTCCAGGTCGAATTCAAGGTATTGTTGTGATTCGCCGGCAGCAGCATGGGTGACTCGGGAGTAAGGCTGCAAGGTAATGGCCCCTCCCTTAAGAGATGAAAGCCAGCCTGAGAGACCGGGATTCTTTGCAGGAAGCAAAGAAGTTCTTGCACTTCAAGCCTTGTGGAAGTTTGAACTATCTTGGTTTGTGTTTGAAGACTTTTGGTTTGGAATATTTCTTGGCAACTTAATCTAGTGTTCTTGGCAGCCTTGCACAACCTTGGCAAGGCTCATTCTTATCAGAGACAATTAGTTTAATAGCATTTTAACCGAATTAACAGAATTCACAGAGAGGCATTAAAAGGTTTTCCTTTTATCTCTGTTTACTTGGAACAAGGTTTGGGTCAGAACAAGTCTCGCCTTTAAAGCCTTATGTGACTCTGAGCCAGGTTATTTGAAGGACCATCTACCTGATTCAGGAAGCAATGTCTGTTACAGGCCATCCCCATCAAAGAAGTCTATCTAGTGCACGGGTGTCAAACTCGATTTCATTGAGGGACGCAACAGGGTTGTGTTTGTCTTCGGCGGGGGGGGGGCCTGGCCAGCTCAACATCACTCGTGTCAGGGGTACCTGTGGTGGGCTGAGAGCTCTGCCATCGAAAATGGGCTCCCGAGCTCCGTTTTCGGCTGCGGTGGCTTCCTGCAACCCTCTGCCAGCAAAAACACAGCTCGGGAATCCGTTTTTGCTGGCAGAGGCATCTCGGGCTGGTCCTTCGCTGTTTCCAGGACAGGCCCATGGGTCAGACTGAAGCACCCCACGGGCTGGATCTGGTCCCTGGGACTCGAGTTTGACACCCCTGATCTAGTGGGACCAAGAAGGGCCTTCTTGGTGGTGGCTTTCACCCTATGGGATACCATCCCCGCATAAGTTAAGACTGGGCTGTACCTTGATACTCTTCCGAAAGGCCCCAAAGACCTGTTTTTTGGGTTTTTTTGCCTGCAGACCTGAAGATCCAAGATTGATATGCAACCCATCAAAAATGGCTTGTTTGAATGTTGTCGCCAGGGAAGAGAAGGTGTGTTGTGTTTTATATGTGGGGTTTACTTCTTGTAAGCTGTTCAGAGTCATTGTGTGTTGGCCTATAAATGCAGTAAGCAAGTAAGTAACCAACCAACCAACCCTCTTTACATATTCTATATTAAGTGTGTTAAGTATAATCTTAACATGATTGTCTTTCTCACATGTATTCCTAGAAGACATGGAACAGTCTCAAAACATCTTACTGTAGATTTCCTTCTCTTATCATAGTCAATGGGGAGGTGAGCTTCTATCACACATTTTAGTCTCCACCTGGATAAATCCTGTTTAAGGTAACTGAGGCACGGCTTGGGATTGTGTAGAAAGGGAACCCCAAAGTTGTTTTTTCAAAAGGCAACTGGAGGAAGTTTTTTCCTTGAAAACGTTTCGCTTCTCATGCAAGAAGTGAAGAAGCTTCTTGGAGAAGAGAAAAATATCTTCAAGGAAAAAAAAAAACTACCTCCAGTTGCCTTTTGAAGAACCACCTTTGGAACAACCATGACCTGGATGACTGAGAATCTCCACAAATATGTAGGAAGGGAAATTATCAGAAGATCACAAACGCAGTTAGGCTACCGCAACCTTCCTCACAATGGGGACACATCAGGGGGTGGGACTAGATGACCTACAAGGTCCCTTCCAACTCTGATTATCTGTTAAGACTGGTCAGGATGGTATGTAGCCATCTCAAGGATCTTCCTAATGTCCCCTGCCCTATTAGCAAAACCAACTCAGGACACGGCCTACCATTCCCCTCCCGCCCCCATTAACAGCATTCAAGGTTGTTAATGTCTTCTCCTACATTACGTTAAAGCAGGGGTGTCAAAACTCGATTTCACTGAGGGCCGCATCAGGGTTGTGTTTGACCTGGAGGAATGGGGCAGGGTGGTGGCAGCCAGAGGCATGGCCAACTCAACGTCACTTATCACAGCTCCATTTTTGGCTGTGAGGGCCTCCTGTAGCCCTCTCTGCCAGTGAAAACAAGAGTTCGTGGAGGCTGCACGCGGTCCACCCAGCCTCTGTTTTCGCTGGCAGAGAGGGCTGCAGGAGGCTGTCGCAGCCCAAAATGTACCCCAGGCAGTCTGTGTGCGGCCTCCCTGAGCTCCATGTTTGTTGGCAGAGGGCTGCAGGAGGCCATCGCGGCTGAAAACGGAGCCTGGGTAAGCCAGCTCTGTTTTCTCTGGCAGAGGCACCGTGGGCCGGTCCCTTTGCTGTTTCCAGGGCTGGCCTGCAGGCCAGATCTAAGCACCCCACAGACCGTATCGAGGCCCCGGGGCCTTGAGTTTGACACCCCTGTGCTAAAGGGTGCCAGGGTTCAACCTTAGAACTGCTTTTTTGAAAAGGAAAAAAAAGGAAGAAATCCTGCAGGCCGAAGGCAGTTTTTATTAAAAAGTAACCAAAGGTGGTTTATTAGCAAAGGCAACAACAGAAAGGCATCATGGGAATAATAAGTAGACTGATGCTCTGAAATACAGAACATTATTGAGGTTCGAGGAAACACGGTTGACAGCACCAGATGAAGTCACTTTGGGGCACCAGAAGAACTTTCTGGAAGGACAGTGTGCCATGAAAAACAAGAGGACAATTATAGTCTATAATCCAGAGAAGGCAGATTTGCTGGTCTGCCATGTCAGCGCTAACACTTATAATAGATGCCTTCAGGCAGCATAGGAAACAGCTGAGGTGCTCCCGTATCTTGCTGTTACAACACTGTCATATTTATTTATTTTTACAAATACTAACCTATGTGACACTAAATGTTGTACCTTTCGGGTAGGCTCCTCAAAACTTACAAGTGACCCAGCCAATCTCGTTCCTGGAGCACGTTGGCTGTTTGGGATAATAATTTGGCACAAACAATTGTCCAGAATGACAACAAAGCCTGTGTATATTGTATTTTCATCCTGCAATATTTACCACGGAGACTGCATTGGCATCTCCTAACCTTAGGAAACTCCCGTGGAGGGAATTCGACTGGTTCGAGATCATCCACGAACTTCGCGGAGAAGCAAAGCCTCCAAAGCTGGTTCCCATCGGCGTTTGCATTTTCCAGAGCCAAATCTAGGCATTTAATGGGGGCACAAGAACTTTAGATACCCACCGAGCTTTTCCATCTGAAGGGCTTATTCTCATATATCGCAAGGGCGGCTGGATTCCCTGAGCTGAACAGCACTCTACCAATACAAATCAGTGTAAATATCCGTATTCCATAGGAAACACCGGTTTGTGATTTATTATCCCAGATTTTCCCTTCCTGACACAGAAAGCCTGGGCAGTTTCTGTGAAGATTCACACAAAGTCAACTTCACAAAGTCAATTGTTTTCCGATTCATTTCCATGGAGGTCCCACACCACGGCTAATTCCCATTTGCACCACACCATACCTACATCCCTCTGTGTGTGCTATCACACACACACACACACACACACAAAAATATCTTTGAAAATGAAGGATGCTTATTCAATTTACACTGGGCATAGAAACCAAGGAAAACTTCTGAAGTGGAGGAATATTCTAAATAAAAAGGGTGGGCAACTAATTTTCCCAAGAGGCCACGTGAAAAACTGGAACTGTTGTGGAAAACTGAACTATAAGGCACATGGCCTTGCGCTCATATATGTAAGATTGGGGGGTGGGGGGAGAAATGGCAGTTTCCTTCCAAATAAAAGCAATCCGCTTCGACCAGACAAGAATAGCCATGGGACTGGATGTGGCTTGGGAACCATAAAATGCTCAGGTCTGTTCTACTAGTTAGTAGAAACTCCAGTTGTTGGATTGAACACTCAGTGACTGTAGGGAAGAAATGCCTGCTTCTACTCAATGACCAGCACCCACTTTTTGTGACCATGCAGATAGTCCTCGACTTACAACGGCTCATTTCAAAGTTATACCACCACTGAAAAAAAGTGACGTAGCACCCTTTTTCACACTTAATGACCGTTGGAGCATCCCCATGGTCTGTGGCGAGGAAGCTCGTAAAATGCGGCACGATTCGCTTAACAAATGTCTCCCTTAGCAGCAGAAATGTTGGGCTCAATTGTGATTGTAAGTCGAGGACTATACCTGTAATAAGGTCAACAAGAAGAAGAGAGAGTTGTTTTGCTATATTGGTGGCAGAAAACCTTACCTTGAAGACAGCAGATAAAAAGAAATGAGAAAGCAGATAATTATCAACTCAAGTTCTGTCCCTTTAGGATGCTTTCCTCTTATGACACAATGGCTTGTCATGTCAATATAGGACCAGGAAGAATTTTAACAGGATTCTCTTCCCGCATTAATAAACATGTATGCAAATCGCATGGGGCAGCTCAGAGACATCATTAGTGTTATGAGAAAGCAATCTTGTTTTGATGTACATGGTGAGTTGGTTGTTTTCCATCAGATAATTGCAAAGATCCTGCTGCCTTCTCCAATTTTGTACCTAATAAATTTAAATTCGCTGGTAAACAGAATGCAAGGTTAAATCTAGCACTCTGAGAAGACATGAAATTATAGGGAAAACCAGTTTATTGCACGTGTATAATCAGGTTGTTTTTGGCACTTGGAACCAGGTTTGCAAGTATCGCCACATGCCTTCAAAATTAAGATTCATTTTATCCTGAACGAGCTTTGCTAAGTGATTTGGGTAATGTGGCTTTGGAGAGTTAGGAGCTTGTGAATTATTCAAACATTTGCATAATCCGTGTGATGTACCAAAATCCAGGAGAGCATTCAATGTGTAAAATGATTGGGCCAGCTGGCTTAAATCAAGTGTTTATGCTAGGGAATTTGGCAACTTTAAGACCTGTGGACTTCAACTCCCAGAATTCCCTAGCCAGTTTCCCATGCTAGCTGGGGAATTCTGGTAATTGAAGTCCATAGGTCTTAAAGTTGCCAAAGTTAGACACTCCAGGTCTACGAAGTCTACTGAATTAGATTTCTACGCAGAACATGAGTTATTTGCTGCTTTATACCACACTAGGTTTCTGGATTAAATTATGCCGATACAAAGAAGGATTCCTAGACAGCATTATAAACTAAGTTGAGCAACAATTTTGGCACCGGTGATTTTCAGTTCCAAAGTACTACCTATTTTCTAAAAGAATATTTTTAAAAATCTGCATTTAGGACAAAAAAAAGGGAATCATATAGCAGATATTTCAAAATAAAGTGGAACAAGAATGGACAATGAGAGAAAAAAATGGCTCTCTTATTTCTTTCAGCCAGTTCATGCAATTCATCCAAAACACTTCATCATAACTTAGGTGTTGCCTCTTTAAAGATTTAAAGTGTGCACTTGAAAATGGATCTACAAAAAGTTTCTTACGTCAGGCGCACATGCGCGCAAAATGTAAAATCATTGAACCGGTAGTTACACTGGTCGGATCCCACCCTTGATCTAGTCCAATCCGCTTACACCATTTCTGACAAATGGCAGTCCAGTCTCTTCTTGAAAGCTTCCAGGGATGAAAATCCCACAACTTCTGAAGGCAACTTCTGTTCCATGGGTTGATTGTTCTGTCAGAAAATTCCTCCTTATTTCTAGGTTGAGTCTCTCCTTGATCAGCTTCCATCCATTGTTCCTTGTCTGGCCTTCCGGTGCTTTGGAGAATAGCTGGACCCCTTCCTCTCTGTGGCAGCCCCTCAAATATTGGAAGACTGCTCTCCTGTATCCCCTGGTCCTTCTCTTTACTAGACTAGCCAAGCCCAGTTCCTGCAACCGTTCATGGTATGTTCTAGCCTCCAGTCCCCTAATCCTCCTGGTTGCTCTTCTTTGCACTCTTTCTAGAGTCTCAACCTCTTTTTTATAGCGTGGTGACCAAAAGCTAATACAAAAATTAATACAAGCGGTCCAAACAAGGCATCACTGGAACTGCCAATCTTTCATCAGTCAACTAAGCTTGGAACACCCATATTGGCATTATTTCCACCACTGTGTCCATGGATCTGTTGGTCCACCAAAATTCCATGAGTCTGATAGAGACCCTTGTGGTTCTCAAGGCATCTGTGTTTCAAAGGGAATCCATTGTTTCATCCTTCCATCTGGAGAAACTGGGCTGAAAGGGCTTCCCACAGAAGTAAGTTAATACAAACTGTCTAACCAAGGCCTCATTGGAAGTGCCCATCCTTTGTCCGTCAACTGAATTGGGGAAATCCAGGTTCATCCTGTTGTCCCATACGTAATTTCCGCATTGTGCTTCTTCTACCTCTGAAGTAGATACGAGCAAGGCATCTTTGTTTGTTTGTTTTTTAATTCAACCAGTTCTGCAAAGAGAATTCAACAGGCTAACAACAGAAGAGGTCTGGGAAACTGTCACACAATTGGTGCGTGGCCCTGGCCCTCCATGGCGGCTTTTACGAGATGCGTTTCGGTCCTTCCTCTCCTCGGGTGGTTTGGCTTTCATTGAGGTAGCTCCTTGGTAGAGTGGAAGCCTGCAAAGATTACCTTGCTTGATCATTGCTTAAGCCAGGAGGGGGGTGCGCTCCAACCTTGGCAACTTGGTGGACTTCAACTACCAGAATTCCTCAGCCAACATGGCCATCTGTCTGAGTAATTCTGGGAGTTGAAGTCCATGGATTTTAAAGCGGTCATGTTTGGAGACCTCTGGCTTAAGCAAACAAAATGCAAAGATTTTGTTCTTCCCTTTTCCCGCTAGAAGACCACTATAAAAATACCAGAATGGGAAGTTTTTAGAAAACAAATTATAGAAGGTTTCTCCTCTTCCTCCCCATTTTTTTTAATATATATATATAAATTTCTTCCCTCTATTCCAAAGGCGCAGGGCCATTAAACTTCGGTCCCATCGTGTAAATTGTTATGAACTTTCACTTCCAAGTTCATCTGTTTGACCTTCGCCCCCCTGACCTTGTAGGCGCCTTCGTTTTCACACAGGAGATTGAGGTTCTTCACCGTGCAGTAATGTCCACTGACGTTCTTCTCCAGGGTCTCGGCGTACCGCTTGGCTGCCTCAACTTGAGTGTTGAGAGGGTACTGCTCTGCAATCTCTTTGGCCGCTTTCTTCTTCTTCTTCTTCCGATGCTTCCGACACTTCCTGGTGACAAAGCAGACGGACAAGAGGACGAGGACAAAGAGCAGGACGGCCGCAAAGCCGCTGCCGATGGAAGCTCCCGTCTGAGAGAGAGAGGCCACACTGATGGCGTCCTGCTGCTCCAGGCTGAGAGACTTCATGTTGGTGCCGTTCTTGATTTGATCTCCCTCGTTGTCGTAGATCAAGGAGTCATCCAGAATGGGGAGGCCCTTGTGGTCCACAAGATCTCGGCGGCCGCGCTTCAGGTGATGGACCACGGAACGTGGCATCCGGGAGCCCCCAATCATCTCGGGACCAATGACGTAGATCACTTGAAGATACCACTGGTGCCCGGCTTCCACCTGACCAAAAAGACAGAACAAGAGCCACATTCAGAAGACGTGAATTTCAATATCTGTTTTGAGGTATACAGGGAGTCCTCAACTTACAACAGTTCGTTTGAAGTTACAACAGCACTAAAAAAAAAAAGGGACCTATGACCTTTTCCCACACTTATGACCATCCCCATGGTCACGTGATCAAAATTCAGACGCTTGGCATCTGACTCATACTTATGACTGTTGCAGCGTCCCGGGGGTCCTGTGATCCCCTTTTGCGACCTCCTGACCAGCAAAGTCAATGGGGAAGCCAGATTCACTTAACAACCTTGTTACCAACTTCACAACTGCAGGTATTCACTGAACGTCTGTGGCAAGAAAAGTCGCAAAATGGGGGCAAAATTCACTTGACCAGGGTCTCATTGAGCAAAAGAAATTTAGGCTCAACTGAGGTCATAAGTGTAGGATGCCCTGTTTTGCTATTTCTCCTGGAGGCAACTGGAAGGCTATATGAGGTAAGTTGGGGGCAGCAAATAAGTTTAATCAATCAATCAAACAAACAAACAAACAAGCAAAAGAACAACCATCTTATCCTTGAAAATAAGACTGCGTGGAGCGGATTGTACTTTCTCAGAAGGTGCCACATTTGCAGTGTCTGTGATGATTCTCAGTCATCCAGGTCACGGTTGGCATTTTAGAATAGAATAGAATTCTTTATTGGGCAAGTGTGATTGGACACACAAGGAATGTATGTTGGGGCATAAGCTCTCAGTGTCCATAAAAATAAAAGATACATTCGTCAAGAATTATCAGGTACAACACTTAATGATAGTCATAGGGTACAAAAAGCAATCAAATCATACTAAGAAGCAGTCAATATAGATCGTAAGGATACAAGCGGCAAAGTTACAGTCATATAGTCACAAGTGGGAGGGGATGTGCAATAAGGAGTGATGAGAAGATTAATAGTAATAGTAGTGCAGACTTTGTAAATAGTTGGACAGTGTTGAGGGAATTATTTGTTTAGCAGAGTGATGGTGTTCGGGGAAAAACTGTCCTTGTGTCTAGTGGCTCTGGTGTGCAGTGCTCTATAGCGTCGTTTTGAGGGAAGGAGTTGAAACAGTTTATGTCTAGGATGTGAGGGGTCTGTAAATATTTTCACAGCCCTCTTTTTGACTCGTGCAGTATACAGGTCCTCGATGGAAGGCAGGTTGGTAGCAATCTTTTTTTTTTCCTGCAGTCCTAATTATCCTCTGAAGTCTATGTCTGTCCTGTTGGGTTGCAGAACCACACCAGAAAGTTATAGAGGTGTTCCTTCCGTGAGGAAAACGTTTTGCTTCTCATCCAAGAAGCTTCCTCAGTTCTGAGTAAACGGAATCAATCAGTTAGGACTGAGGAAGCTTCTTGGATGAGGAGCAAAATGTCTCAAGGAAAAAAACGAAGTCCAGCTGCCTTTTGAAAAAAAAGGACCTTTGAGAGCCCATTTGGGGTGCTGCAGCAAAAAAAGGAAACCTTATTTCTGGCCTTCACTCTATGGTGCCACAGTGGAGACCACAAATCTGTGGCATCTCCAGCTCATTTAGTGCCGGATGGTATTGAGGTGGCCATATTTTAAGAGCTTGGGAACCAAGCCAACTATTTTGATTAAAACCTCCTTTGTTACTGAGCAAATCTAATTTCACAGTTATGGTTCTCACTCCTGAACTGGATAAATTATTAATATGTATTACAGTTATTATAGGTGTCATTCTCCAATCTGTATTCCCAAGGGAGTTTACAAGAAAACAAACAGAATGATTAAACGCGGAAACAAAAATCAGAACCTCCAAAAGACCACAGCTTTATACGAGATGACATCCCTAAAAGTTTGGGAAAAGAAAGCCTTTGATGAAATAAGGAAGCCTCATATGGGAGATTTTTAAGATATAGGGAATTATAGATGAATATGGCCTGTACCCTGAAGTGCCCTAACTGTCAGCCACTCAAATCTATATATATAAAAGCGAAATACCACTCACGCATCATCACAAAATCTCCAGAAGCCTACAAACTTGAAATTTGGAACATATGTTCCTCTTGACTTCTAGGTGCTCACTAAGAAAGGATTTTTCGAAATGACCATCAGAGCATTAGTATTTCATATATTATTATTAACACACTCTGATGCTAAGGAGTTCTACTCCCCCTCCCCACCTGAAAAGAAATCTCTTCCAAATGCAAAACACAAGCAGAGGAGAGGCGTTTCAGTTTCACACCACCCAGCAGCTTTAGTACAGAACAGTTGAGCTAAGCCACGCCCAGGCTCCTTGTTGTCTCCTTCTTGCTCACACAGCATATACTGTTTCAGTTTCCAAACAGCCCTCAACTCTCCCACAAACTGACAGGACGCTAGCCAGATGAATACCAATGGATGCTGGTAGGCAGAGGCAGATTTTTTCCCCCATTATTTTCTTCCCCAAAAACTAAACCTGACCACATAGCTTCGTAGTGAAGCACGGGTATAGAGCTAGTCTTTAAATATTCTTTATTTTTATTTATTTTATTTATTTATTTTATTTATTTATTTGATTTGTCAATTGCTTACAAGATAATGGGTACATATAAGAAAAATAAAAGAAACAATAGGACAGGGACGGTAGGCACGTTGGTGCGCTTATGCACGCCCCCTACAGGCCTCTTAGGAAAGGGGTGAGGTCAATAGTAGACAGTCTAAGGTTAAAGTTTTTGGGGTTTGGGGAAGAAACTACAGAGTCAGGTAGAGTATTCCAGACATTGACTACTCTGTTGCTGAAGTCATATTTCCTGCAATCAAGTTTGGTGCGGTTAACCTTGAGTTTGTATCTATTGTGTGCTCTTGTGTTGTTATGGTTGAAGCTGAAGTATTCATTGACAGGTAGGACATTGCAATGTATGATTTTATATACCATACTTAGATCAGACCGAAGACGGCATAATTCAAGGTTTTCTAGGTCTAGAATTTCACGTCTGGTGGCATAAGGTATTCTACAACGAGTAGAGGAGTGGAGAATTCTTCTTGTGAAATATTTCTGGACTTTGTCAACTGTGCTAATATCAGATACGTAATGTAGGGTTCCAGACTGATGAGCTGTATTCGAGTATTGGTCTAGCAAATGTTTTGTATGCTCTAGTTAGTAGTGTGATATTACAGAGAAGAAGCTACGTAGGATTAGGTTAACAACTCTTAATGCCTTTTTGGCTATGTAGTTACAGTGGGCTCTAGCACTTAGATCATTAGAGGTGAGTATTCCAAGGTCCTTTACAGAGCTTGGGTCATCAACAAGATCTTGACTATTCAGCTTGTATTTTATTTTCTGATTTTTTTTGCCAATATGTAAGACAGAGCATTTATTTGTTGAGATTTGAAGTTGCCATTTGTTTGACCATTCTGATACATAGCCAAGATCTTTTTGAAGGGTAGCAGTATTGTCTGTGGTATTGAACAGCTTTACATCATCAGCGAAAAGAACGCAATTGCTCTTAATATGATCACAGAGGTCATTTATGTAGAGTATGAAGAGAGTTGGTCCTATAACACTGCCTTGGGGGACACCACTATTGACAGGTACAGAATTTGATAGGACACTCCCAATTTTGACCATTTGTTGTCTGTTTGACAGGAATGCTTCTATCCAGTTATGCAGTTGTCCAGAGATACCATAAGATTTTAGTTTTAGGAGTAGTTTGTCGTGTATCACTGAATCAAAGGCTTTACAGAAGTCTATGTAATTGCGTCTATTGCTTTGCCCTGATCGAGTTGTGTAGTCCATGTTTTTGCAGTGTAACAGTTGCAGATTACAGAATAGTTTTTTCCTGAAACCAAATTGTTTATTGGAGAGTAGGTTGTTTTTCTCTAAGTGGAGGATGATGGATTGGTTAATAATTGATTCCATGACTTTACAGGTGACGCAGCATAAGGAGATTGGTCTGTAATTTTCAACTAGGCTGGGGTCTCCCTTTTTGAAGATGGGGATGACCGTGGCTTGTGACCATAGGTTAGGCAAGGAGCTGGTCCTGAAAGATTTTTCAAAGATTATGCTTAGAGGTTCGGCTATGGCAGTGGATAGCTTTTTTAAGAAGTAGGCACATATTCCATCCGGTCCAATAGATAGAGATGGTTTTAGATTGCGCAGGCACATATTCCATCCGGTCCAATAGATAGAGATGGTTTTAGATTGCGTAGTGCTTTTCAACATTGTCTTCTGTAAAATTGATATGTATTAGATCATTGTAGTTGTCTGTGGTTTGGCTAGGAAATAGTGGGCATGAACCATTGCTGTTTACAAATACTGAGCCGAAGAATGTGTTAAAGATGTTGGCTTTAATGGTGTCGTCGTTGCAGTTTTTACCATTAGGTCCTATCAGGGGTGGGATGGACCTTGAGTCTTTTAGTTTGTTGTTTACAAAATTGTAAAAAGCGCAGGTGGAATTGGTGCATAGAACATAAAAGTCAATCATGTTGTGGTCACTGTTGGAAAAGGGTTCTTTAATTTGTATTCCGTAAATTGAATTTCTTCTTCTTCTTCTCCTTCTCCTTCTCCTTCTCCTTCTCCTCCTCCTCCTCCTCCTTCTAGGAAAGCTGGAACAACTGACCCAACAAAGTTGCCCTACCATTGTAATGGCCACTTCCAGTTAATTTTGAATTCCTTGCAGTTTTCCAAAACTCTTCAAGACAGGCCCACAAATTAGGGCTGAAGCCAGAAGTTCATTGATTACAGGAAGGAGACCTACAGCTGGCATGCCAGTGAGTCCATGCTTGGGGGGTGGGGAGAAACCACTATGCACTCCCAAATAAAATTGCTGCAGTTGATAAACACATTCAAACATCCACGGAAGCCACCTTGAATCGCTGTGTGCGAGTAGGCGGTAATAAAAAAATTTCTAAAATAAACCAACTGTGAATCCCAAAGGAGCTTTTTCAAGAGGCCTTTCTGCTTCTTCTTTGAAGACGTTTCGCTTCTCATCCAAGAAGAAGCTTCTTTGGTTCTGACTGCTTTGGTGGGGAATGATTCAATCGGTGCTGAAGAAGCTTCCTGGATGAGAAGCGAAATGTCTTCAGAGAAAAACACCAGAAAGCCCAGTTGCCCCTTGGGAAAAAAAAAGCACCTTTGGGACCACCATGACCGGGATGACTGAGAATCTCCACAGACATCCAACTGTGAACTTATGCAGAAGGACATCAACATCTTCTCCGAGATAGGAGGAACATTGTTCCTCATCAGCCTGTCTCATTCAATAAAAGATGGGAGCCCAGGGCAACGCCCCAAATGCTTCTCTTTCCCCCTTATGTCAGCGATGAGGAAGACAGCATTCCACGGTTCTCCTGCATCAACAAATCCCGAGAATTTCAATCAGGCTTTCTAAATGCATGAATTAATTGGTATGCCACGAATACCTTATACAGGGCGTCCACTTTCATGACGAAGCCATCCACACCGGGCATGCTGCTGACCTGGTGGAAATCGGGCAACTCGGATGCAAAAGAGGCATCGAAAGGGACATCGTGAAAATATTTGTCGGTCACTTCTGGTTGACTCCGGTCCTGCAGATTTAAAAAAGGAATTGAGGACAAGGTGAGGAGGAGGAGGAGGAGGAGGAGGAAGCTATTATCAGGGATACCGATGCGCTCGACCAGCAACTTTCAAACAAATGAGGTCCAGAGAGAGGTTAGAACAGGATTTCGCAGAATTCCCTTCGGTCCGCCGGCCAGGAATTCTCGGATTTGCAATCCTAGCACATCTGGAAAGTGAATTTGTGGAAGCCTGGTATTCTACCAAGGGAGTAATTAACAAGGATATTGATCTAGATCAGGGGTGTCGATCTCGATTTCATTGAGGGTCGCATCAGGGTTGTGTTTGACCTTGGGAGGGCTAGGGGGGGCGTGGCCAGCTCGATATCACTCGTGTTGGGGGCACGAGCGCTCTGCCAGCCAAAATGGCACCGCGGGCCGGTTCTTCGCCGTTTCCATCCCCCAGGCCTTGTGTTTGACACCTCTGATCTAGATCGGGCATATGACTACGTAAGCAACCATTGAAATGACCAATCAACAAGAGAACCAATCAGCAGCTCAGCATTTAAACATAGCTCCAAACGAATAACCAATCAGACAACCACCTGGTCACACTGGTACATTTATAAGCTAAAAGGGATAGGGCAAGAAAATCCTGCTGATGATGTTACCTAGAATGGTAATGGAATGTTCCGAAATTAAATTGAAACAAGCTTAAGAGAGCAAACCCCTGCCAACATCTGGAAAAGTTTTGATTTGGGCAAGCTTTAAAGCCTGGAAATTGGCACGACCCTTCCAAGATCCCACAGTGCCAAAACAGATTCCTAAAGAAGGAATCAAGTTGACTGGATTGGGAAAAGTGTTGGTTGTGTGATGCTCATCTAGGATCCTGGGTGATTTACCTGATTCTAACCCATGATTGTTATTCAAAATGAATTATCCATCCACGAAAACACAGGTGACTAATCTGAGGTTCATAAAGCCGTGTACAGTTTTGGAGATCTTGACATGGTCAACCGTAAATACCTTGGTCCCTAAGCTTCCTCTTATTATTTAACTGTTCGATGGGCTGGAAACCGAGACTTGTCCTGGTGTGATGGTGTGTTAAAATGATCGCTGCCCTAGTCAATCGCCTCTTCAGC
This sequence comes from Notechis scutatus, assembly GCF_049901735.1. Classification (NCBI taxonomy): domain Eukaryota; kingdom Metazoa; phylum Chordata; class Lepidosauria; order Squamata; family Elapidae; genus Notechis; species Notechis scutatus. The sequence goes on along the minus strand of NC_142012.1, from coordinate 10,502,432 downwards.
GTGTGGGGAGAAGAAAAGCATAGAGCATGCATTTATAGAAGGGACTATAGATTGTTCCGGGTTGAACTGTGATTCTTGGTGCTCTCTGAGCTTGGTGGTTTTCTTGCAGAAATTTCATTAGTAGAATAGAATAGAATAGAATAGAATAGAATAGAATAGAATAGAATAGAATAGAATATGGAATGGGATGGGATGGGATGGGATAGAATAGAATAGAATAGAAGCTGGAAGGGACCTTGGTGGTCTTCTAGTCCAACCCCCTGCCTAGGCAGGAAACCCTATACCACTTCAGACAAATGGTTATCCAATCTCTTCTTAAAAGCTTCCAGTGTTGGAGCATTCACAACTTCTGGAGGCAAGCAGTTCCACTGGTTAATTGTTCTAACTCTCAGGAAATTTCTCCTTAGTTCTAGGTTGCTTCTCTCCTTGGTTAGTTTCCATCCATTGCTTCTTGTCCTGCCTTCAGGTGCTTTGGAGAATGGCTTGACTCCCTCTTCTTTGGGGCAGCCCCGGAGATATTGGAACACTTCTATCGTGTCACCCCTAGTCCTTCTTTTTATTAAACTACACATACCCACTTCCAGCAACAGTTCTTTATATGTTTTAGCCTCCGGTCCCCTAATCATCTTGGTTGCTCTTCTCTGCACTCTTTCTGGACTCTCAACATCTTTTTTACATTGTGGGGAACAAAACTGGTATCTAGGTAACATAATCTGTGCTTCCGGTGCAAAGTGTACCAGAGCACTGATGATGTTACCTAGTTTGGTAATGAAATGTCTGCAAGAAAACCACCAGAGGACCCCACATGCATTCATGTACACCAGTCTCCCAAGTCAATGGTATAGCTTCTATGCTGCCTAGCTGGCGGGTGCTAGGAAAAGTACCGATCGAGAAGGTGGAAAAAAGAGATATTTCATGAATTTCCCCTCTTCCTTTACATTAGAGTAAACTACTATAGCTTTCTGAAAGTTGCTGGTAAGTTTTAATTTTTAATCCAACAGAAGGGGAAAAAAAACATAAACACATAGGGAGTAGTCATTCATAATTCATACATACCCATTAAAAAATCATATGAAATCACACGAACAGTTCTTACGGTATTCTCTACCCTAGACCTCAACGGATACTTGGTCAACTATTGAAAAGCTAAACACAACACTGTTTTTCACGAAGAAACACTGAGAAACATTTCAAAGCTATTAGCTGCAGAAAGAAGTTTGCTCATTTCCTTCCTGTGTCCATCCCAGTCAGGTTACATGGTAAGTTAGTATGGAGAAACAAATGGGTCTCGTTTTTCTTCTGTTGTTAAAAGAGGAGAATAAAGGATACCTTCCTTTCTACACCCTCCTCACTGCTGTTGTAAATAGCACCACTGGACAATGGCAAGCATCCCTATCTGGAAGAAAATATTTGTGGCTCAGAGATATAATGGAGAGTCCTTGGTGCTCTCTGAGCTGGGTTGTTTTTTTGCAGGCGTTTCATAACCCTACTTGGTAACATCATCCGTGCTAGAAGGGAGTGAGTAAACAAAGGATGTTACTTGGTTAGGTTATGAAACGTCTGCAAGAAAACAACCAAGCTCAGAGTTCACCAAGGACCCCCTACATTAATCTCCATAGACATTTGGGACCTAGAGAAAGCTGGACATGGAACTTATCCTTTACAGCAGGGGTCCCCAACCGCCGGTCTGTGGACCGGTGCACCGTCCGCGGAACAAGTCTTACCGGGCAGCTGGTTGCTGGGCGCCGCCATCTTTTTGATAAAAAGTGCTTCCGGTGAGCTTTTCTGGGTAGAAAGCTCACCGGCACTTTTTCATAAAAAGATGGCGGCGCCAGCGCTTCGGTGAGCTTTTCCGGGTATAAAGCCATTTCTACCCGAAAAGCTCATCGAGGCGCTAGCGCCGCCATCTTTTTGATGAAAAAGTGCTTCCGGTGAGGTCACCGGAAGCACTTTTTCGTCAAAAAAGATGGTGGCGCCCAGTTGATGCTGGTACCGGGCCGCGGCGCCCAGCTGATGCCGGTACCGGGCCGCGGCATAAAAAAGGTTGGGGATCACTGCTTTACAGAACTTATTCTTTCTCTTCAAGTGACCCTGACTCCAGGGATTTTTGTACTCTTGACCTACCGTTGAGTAAGAATGAATTGGGCGGCCATATAAATTTTCTTAAATAAATAAATAAATACATAAATAGAAGGTTATTTCATTGCCTTCTAATAAACTCCTCCAACTCCAATCGGTCGCTAGAAGTTAGATAGACTCACTGTATGAATGGGTGCTTTGAATAAATTGATTGATTTGATTAATGAGCACATACCATATTCTGATAAGTTATTAACTATAACTGAGCCGCGGTGGTGCAATGGTCAGAGTGCAGTACTGCAGGCTACTTCTGCTGACTGCCAGCTGCCTGCAATTTGGCAGTTCGAATCTCACCAGGCTCAAGGTTGACATTCAGCCTTCTGTCCTTCCGTGGTCGGTAAAATGAGGACCCAGATTGTTGGGGGCAAATAGGTTGACTCTGTAAACTGCTTAGAGGGGGCTACAAAGCACTGTAAAGGGGTATATAAGTCTAAGTGCTATTGCCATCATGTACAGGTAGTCTTCGACATATGATCACAATTGGGACCAGAATTTCTGTCACTAAGCAAGCTGTTCTTAAGTGAGTCATGCCTAATTTTTAAAACCTTTCGTTGCCACGGTTGTTTTCCTGTGGACTTTGCTTGTTGGAAGCTGGCTGGGAAAAGTCTCAAATGGCAAACCTAGGATGGTAGATTCTTCTGTCAAAAACACCTGAATATCGATCATGTGTTTTTCAGTGTTTTTGGAACGGTCCCTGAAGGAAGGATTGTTAGTTGAGGATTACCTCACCAAACTCCACCCCACACCCCCCACCCAAGTCAAAGTTTTATCTTATGGAGAAAGGAGTTGTGCTATGTACCAGCAGCAGGAATCTGTGCTTCAGGTGCTTGCTAGGCTGGATGCAGCCGTACTGGGGTCCTTCGTTATATATTGTGCCTGTTGGGTCAAAGAACGGGACGTAGCCATCTTTCCCTGTGCAGAGGTAGACTTTCTCCAGCTGCAGTTTGTAGGCGGAATTGAGGTTTTGCTCTGGGTTCCACATCACTCGGCCGTATAGGATTTGACCTAAGTAAAATATATATATATATGTATATATTTGAAATCAGGTAGATCCACCAGAATAACAAGAGTTGGAAGGGACCTGGGAGGTCTTCTAGTCCAACCCCTTGCTCAAGCAGGAGAGACCCTATATCATTCCAGAAAAAATGGTTGTCCAATCTCTTCTTAAAAACAGTGTCGGAGCATCCAAAACTTCTAAAGGCAAGTTGTTCAACTGGTTAATTGTTCTCACGGTCAGGAAATTCCTCCTTAGTTCTAGGTTGCTAATCTCCTTGATTAATTTCCCACCCGTTGCTTCTTGTCCTGCCTTCAGGTGCTTTGGAGAATAGCTTGGCTCCCTCTCTTCTTTTGTGTCAGCCCTGAGATATTGGAAGACTGCTATCATGTCATCCTTAGTCCTTCTTTTCATTACACGAGACATGCCCAATTCCTGCAACTGTGCAATTCCTGCACCAAAAGGACAAATATCCAGAGAAGGGCATTCTAGTCCCAATCCTATCGTGTTTCTCCTAAAGCACGACCTACCCAAAAAGAAGGCCCAGCACTGTTTTGGGCGCATGCATTACAATTAAGCCCCACCTCCAAAATTTGGCCCTCTTTAAGTGCAGCAGGCTTTTTCAGGTGGATGGCTACTGGTAGCTGGAGTGACCGTTACAGGTAGGCAAGGGTGTGTGAGGCGCGTGGGTCACATCGTTTGCTCTTTTCGGCTGCAAAAGAAGCTGCCCGGTGGCCAGGACAGGTACATGGGGGTGTCAACTCATAAAATATTTCTATGATCTTTTTAGAAAGGGAGGCGGGAGCAATGCAGCAGCTTGCAAACCGAAAGTGCATTTCATAAATGTTTTCAAAGATAGTAACTAGGTGACTGAAGTTTCTGCCATGCAAAATTCTAACTGGAGAGCCTGATTGATGACTCTTGGCTATGGATGTGTCCCATTGGAGAATATGAATTACGAGACACTCAAAGGGTTGGGGTAAAACTAGGGTCAGGGGTGACAATAAATTATGTGTCTCAGATTTGGCTGACACCCAGGCAATGCTGGACAGTTTAACTCTCAATAAATCCTTTTTAAGTTTTGGAAGTTTAGCTGGAGACTTATGATTTAAATGGGGGAGGGGTAACTGCTGGAATCCTGACAGGGGGAAATTAAGACACCCCTCGAAAAGAAGGCCTAGCCATTTTTTTCAGGGGTCAAAAGAAAGTAAAACCTGGTCATATTTTTGAAGAAACATGGTAGCAAAAAATGGCTGCGTTGCTCAAAGGGAGAGGGGATCTGAATTCGAAATTTGGCATTACGATAGAAGATGTTGGAGAACGAGAAGCCATGCTTCGAACCCGTGCCGTGCCAAACTTTCCCAGCTGACTCCCTCACCTTATGCTGGTGTTGCCAATCCCCTTTTCCCCTGCCCGGCACGGGCATCAGCTTGGAATTCTGGGACTTCTGTGATAATATGAACTTCGCTTCCTGAACATTTAATGAGTTATAGAAGCAAGGTTTGAATAAAAAGAGGCAGACTTGAAGCTGAGCTGAAACATTCCTGTGCATAATCACGGCCCAATGTTTAATACAGACATATTTTAGACATCACCTCATCCTGCTTTATAGTGCATATATACATACATCAAGCATACATTAATATATATTAAAGCATGCATTAAATATTAAAACCTGCTTCATGGGATATATATATATATGCATATGCTTAACATATATACATATATTAACATAAATACATATGTATTCCAATGTTAAATATCTATTACACCTTACCTTCGTGCATTGCAGGAAATTTACTTATGCGGCTTCCTGCAAAATAGGCTGCTAAGCAAGGAACGCTAGGAACCAGCCAGTGAGATGGATGGCATACAAATGTAATAATATATATATAAAAAAAACCTATGGTTTAATAAAATGAACACCATATAAAGAGGGTCCTTCTAAAATCTCCTAAAGAGTGTTATGTCCATCCAATCAGCGGCTGTTTCACTTATTCTGCAATTCAGTTTAGCCCAGGGGTCTCCAACCGTGGCTACTTTAAGCCTGGAGGACTTCAACTCCCAGAATTCCCCAGCCAGCTGGCTGGGGAATTCTGGGAGTTGAAGTCCTCCAGGCTTAAAGTAGCCACGGTTGGAGACCCCTGATCTAGCCTATTTCCCCACAGAACATTTCTGTTACCTTCCCGGATGTTTCCTTTGCCATTCGCTCGGAGAGCTCTATGCCCCTTGTCCAGATCTCAAAACACACAAATTGTACCTTTGGAAAAAGCTCCTCTGTAGTCCATCTCGGCCATCGACATCTCCGTTTTAGTTGGGTCCATGAGAAAAACCTTTTCATTATTGCAGAGCTGAAACTCCGTGTTCAGGGAATACACTACAGGAACCGGGCGGTTAGTCTGCTGAAAGGCAATTGGGATCAAAAACCTAGACGGGGGGAAGAAGAAAGGGAATCGAGAAATAAGGCTACAGAAGTCATGATAAAATAAAACTTAATAATAAAACGTTTTCTTTGAGCCAACTCTGGCATACATAATTTACAGTCACCTGTGACCCTGTTGTCAGGTGGTGCTCCATTCAAAATTCAAGAAAGAAAAACTTAGACTCTTTAGATTAGAGGAAAGATATCTTTTTACTGAAAATGAAGTGGTAGCATCAAATAGAATTCTGAATCTGAGAAATTAGGCCCGCAGATCACATATACAAAGTGTTGGAAATGTTCCCACCCCCCAAAGTTCAAAAGATTCTTCCAATTAAAAGTTCTGGATATGGTCATGTGGGCATCTTCAGGTGGTGATGAGGCCTCTGTCCGTTAACCTTGACATATTTTGATAAAGATTTGCAGCTGCGCAGAGAAAAGAAAGCTAAGCGAGGAATAGAAACTTAAGAGCAGGAATTTATACTCCCCCCCCACCCACTCCTCATTTACACAACACAGGAATGTAACACCTCCAGCTCTCTTCCCAGACATATCCCCTCCCCCGTTACTTATGGCAGCCAAAAGATGCAAAGCAGTAGGAAAGATCTTGAAGGCTGACACCTGTTTCCCCGGTGTGTCATAAATCAGATTCTCCAACTGAGCACCTTCACAGGCTGGGTGTCATCAATCACGTTCTCCAGTTAAGGAATTTCCTGGGCAAAAGCTCTGGTAGCTTAGCTACAATCTTTTTGAGATAAGGTCGGAATGTGCTTCTGAATTCACTTGCCCTGTGCTCCTTCAGGTTCCCTCCCCCTCTTTCTTTAGGGCAACTTGGAAACAGGCATAGGGATGTTTTACAAATGGACATTACCTAAATCAGCGGTGCCAAACTGGATTTCTTCAAGGGTCGGCGGAGCATTGTAGTCCTCCTCCATGGGCTGACGGGAAGCGGAAGGGAGACGGGACAAACGCTTCGTGCAGCACTCTGCCGGCCAAAACGGGGTGCACGCGGAGGCCCCGCGAGGCCCCCACATGGCCAGTTTTTACCCCAAATGGCTCCCTGAAACACTTTGCTAGCCAAAACAGGACACATGGAGGCTTCGTGGGCCAGTCCTTTGATATTTTGGCTGGCAGAGGCACCGCAGGCCAGTCCTTTGGTATTTCCAGGCCAGCTCTGAAGGCCACATTTAAGCACCCCACGGGCCAGATTTAGCTCGCAGGCCTGGAGTTTGACACCCCTGGTATCCTCTCTGGGTTTTTCCTCCAGGAGAAAACAAATCAGCTGCTCAGCCAAGTTCTCAACAATTAAGGAAACCTTATCGGTCAAGAAGAGCCAAATCTTGTTATCTCCTAGCAAACCAACCACTTTGTCTCCTTTGAGAAGGATTGAGAGAGTGATCGGTCCAGAATTACCATCAAGTAGGGTTCAGGTCTAACCTGGTTTTTAAATGGACCCGTTTTCTAGATCCACAAAATACACTAGACCACAATCTAAGCAAGACGGCTTCAGTTTGTACTACACTACCATTCCTTATCATCTTCCTAGTGTTATTCCTGCTGTTGCAGGTTCCGCTTTTTGGATCGATGAACCCCGTCTGGCACAATCAAATGTGTAGCCCGATACGCTGACTTTTGCACAACACACCATCCCAGAAATCTTCCAGGTCATATCCTGACCTAGTTAATTAGCTGGACAAGCAGAGCAGTGAAGTTCATGGGTGGATCTGAAAGCATTCCAGGGCTATTTCCATTCAAGTAACTGCTGACATTTCAAAATACCTTCAGGAATGACCTGAGGACATCTAGAAGTGGGTTTTCTATCAGTGCAGATTAACTGTTGTCCTACATGGACAAAACTTTGGACTTGCTAATACATTAAATCAGATTAATTTAGAAGCAGATTAATGCTTCAAAGCCAAGGAAACAGGGTTCCAGTTTCCCAAGGTAGTTCCTTTCAGCTCCTCCTGTGTAGGCGACTAGCATCCTCACCACTCTGAAGGTTCACATATAAGCACATACCAGGTAGTCCTTGACTTATAACCACAATTGTGCTCAAAAATGCTGTTGTTAAGCGAGACAGTTAAGGGCCCCATTGTACAACCTTTCTTGGCCAAGCGTTCAGTGAATCCCTGCAGTTGTTAAATTAGCAACATGGCTGTGAAATGAATCTGGCTTTTCCACTGACTCCATTGTGGTCCTAAGCACTGGTGGGATTCAAAATTTTTTTTACTACCGGTTCTGTGGATGTGGCTTTGTGGGCGTGGCAGGGGAAGGATACTGCAAAATCCCCCTTCCCTCCACACCCCACTAGCCTGCTTTCCAGCTCCGTTCTCCTGTGCAGGGCAACCAAAGAAGACCCAGCCGATCAGCTGGGACTCGGGACGCTGAGAATAGATGGAGGCGGGGCCAGTCAGAGGTGGGATTTGCCGGTTCTCCGAACGACTCAAAATTTCCTCTACCGGTTCTCCAGAACCAATCAGAACCTGCTGAATACCACCTCTGGTCCTAAGTTGAGGACTAGCTGTACCATTTTGCCTGGATGAAGACAAAGCATCGCCTTGTCCTTGTGATAAAGATCCCATGAATATACATTCAAAGGTGGGAGTGAAGGGACAACCTTTCCCCTTTGATCCTTACGCCTTCAAAGCAGTAATAACACAGGAGGGGAAAAGGAAGAATCTGCCTTAGTGGCAGAAGAAAGAACGTGGGAAGGGAACGTGAAGACTTGCGGTGGCTGAAATAATCACAATTTCTCCCAGGGACCAAAGTCTGCAATCGAGATGGGCATTTTTAGTTTTTGGCTTCAGGAACAGTAGCTTGGCGAATTGCCCTTAGGGCAGCCCCGTCAACGGATCAAAGGACGCCACAAAGACATCCTGTTAAGCAAGTCCAGGGCTAAGGAAGGAGCCGAGGTGGTGCAGTGGTTAGAATGCGGTACTGCAGCTAATTCTGCTGATTACCGGCTGCCTGCAATTTGGCAGTTCGATCCTGACCGACTCAAGGTTGACTCAGCCTTCCATCCTTCCCAGATGGGTAAAATGAGGACCCAGATTGTTGGGGGCAAGAGGCTGACTCTGGAAACCATTTAGAGAGGGCTGTAAAAGCACTGTGAAGAGGTATATAACAAGGGTCTTCAAACTTGGTAAGTTTAAGACTTGTGGACTTCAAGTTCCAGAATTCCTGAGCTAACATGACTGGAAGAGGAATTCTGGGAGTTGAAGTCCACAAGTCTTAAAGCTGTCAAGTTTGAAGGCCCCTGGTATAAGTCTAAGTGCTTTTGCTATTTGGGGGATTACAAATGACATGTTTTCCCAACTACAATCACAGCACCTTCTCCTCTAATCTCCCCTAGTACAGATAGTCCTTGATGTATGACCGTAATTGAACCCAAAATTTCTGTTTTTTAAGTGAGTTTTGCTCTATTTTACAATCTTTCTTGCCATAGTTGTTCAGTGAATCGCTGAAGTCGTTAAGTTCGTCACACCGTTGTTAAGTGAATCTGGCTTCCCCTCTGACTTTGCTTGTCAGAAGGTCGCAAAAGGGGACCGACTCCAGGGCTCTGCGACCGTCATAAATAGGAGTCAGTTGCCAAGTGTCTAAATTTTGATCGCGTGACTGTGGGGGAATGCTGCAAGAGTCGTAAGTGCGAAAAATGGTCTTAACTCACTTTTTAGGTGCCCTTTTAACTTTGAACGGTCACTAAATGAATTGCTGTAAGTCGAGCACTACCTAGACTCCTTTAACTTGAAAATGCCAATGATCCCCCCTTTTATCTGAGGTCCTCTGAACTGTAATGGAAGAGAGCCCCAAACTTAAACGATAGAATATCAACTCCACAAGTTCAATCCATGCCATCTCCTTGGTTCTCTCTGGTTGCTTTCATACAGATGTTTCATTACCAAACTAGGTAACACCATCAGTGCTAGAAGGGAACGAGCAAATTCCACTCCCGTCTAGTCAGCGGTGGGATTCAAATTTTTTTTACTACCGGTTCTGTGGGCGTGGCTTGGTGGGCGTGGCAAAGGAAGGAGACTGTAAGATCTCCAGTCAGAGGGTGGGATTTGCCGGTTCTCCGAACTTCTCAAAATTTCCGCTACCGGTTCTCCAGAACGGGTCAGAACCGGCTGAATACCCCCCTCTGCGTCTAGCGGGGATGATTTTCTACATGGTAGGCACAGCAAATTCCAAAGCCTTTAATGGCTAAAAAGCTACGTGACTGCTCAAACCGTCAAAGTGACACGGATAAAGAATTTTTTTCCCATGGTTTTGCTTACCCTTTTTCATTAAAGCAGGGGTGTCAAATTCAATTCCATTGAGGGCCGCGTCAGGGTTTGTGTTTGACCTTGGGGGTGGGTGGTTGTGAGTGGGCGTGGCAGGGGTGGGCACGGTGGGTGTGGCCAGCTTGACGCCCTGAGCCCTTTGGCAGCAAAAACAGAGCTTGGGAGGGCTGCTCATAGCCCTCCCGGGCTCCGTTTTCGACTGAGACATCCTCCTGCATCTCTTGGAGCTCTGTTTTCGCTGGCCGAGGGGCTGCAGGAGGCCACTGCAGCTGAAAATGGAGGCCGGGAGGGCCATGTGGCCTGCAGGCCTTGAATTTGATATCCCTGGTCTAGAACTGGGGTCTCCAACCTCGGCCACTTTAAGCCTGGAGGACTTTTAACTTCCAGAATTTCCCAGCCAGCTTTGCTGGTCTACAAGATCTTTATAGAACATCTTTACTAGAAGACCTCTGGTCTAGAAGATTTTTACAGAATCACAAACGTGCATTGTTTTAAATTCTTCCTGCTTACATTCCATCAGTCATGGATAATTGCCTAGACACCCATGTCTTCTCTCACGCACATCCTCTTACAATTCCTCCGAATAATAGCCCTGCACCTGATTACTCCCAATATTTCAACCTCCTCGTCATGAAAGCTCATCAGATGTTTCCCCAGCTATTTTGTCTCTAATTGTCCCTATTTGTGTTCTTCTTTGTTGACTTTAAGCTTAACGTACGCGCAAGAAATGCACTCAAACCTGTACCAAGATACTGTAGGGGAAGATGATGTAGCAAGCTGCTAAACTTCTCCCAATTCCAGAATTTTAAAACAAAGGTATTATAGCCTTTGGCTGTTTCTGCCCCTGCTGAAAAATATCCTTTTTCTTGTTGTCTTTAAATAGTGACGTTTATCTTCCGGCATGAAACAACGTAAGCTTCTACTTACTTTTCGGGAGCATGAGCAGTGCAGGGCAATGGCTTATCTCCTGGATCCACCCACGATTGTATGGGTTGAACTGTACAGGGTATTAAGGAAATGGTATATTCTCCGGAATAATCTTTCCTGAAAGCAGAGACAAAGTACTGCCGTTAGTGCATTGAACTGCAAGCTTTTCCCTTGTGGATAACCCAAGAGGCAACTGGACTTTTTTTGTTTTTCCTTGAAGTCGTTTTGCTTCTCATCCAAGAAGCTTCTTCAGTTCTGACTGAATGGTTGGGGGAACTTCCGTCAGAACTGAAGAAGCCTCTTGGATGAAAAGTGAAACCTCTTCAAAGGAAAAACAAAGAAAGTCCAGTTGCCTCTTGAAAAAAAGCACCTTTGGGACAACTTTGAACCTGGATGACTGAGAATCTCCACAGACATTGAGTTCCTTGTGGTTAGTCGATCACGAGATGTGAGGAAGGCGAACCAAATAAAACACAACACATAGACAGAGAGTGGTGGTACTCATCTCTAGGGGGGATGAGTCTGCCTATCGAGATGAGGTGGACCGGTTGCTTTCATGGTGTGGAGACAATAACTTGGTCCTCAACATCAATAAGACCAAGGAGCTTATAGTGGACTATAGAAGGAAGAGATCAGACATCCAGCCCTTGCTCAGCAATGGAGACCGAGTGGATTCATTTAACAACTGTGTCAAGAAAGGTCGTAAAATGGGGCAAAATTCACTGAACAAATGTTTCACTTAGCAACAGAAGATTTGGGCTCAATTATGGTCATAAGTCAAGGACTACATCTATCTATCTATCTATCTATCTATCTATCTATCTATCTATCTATCATCTGCCTGTCCATCCATCCATCCATCTTTCTATCCACCTACCCATCTATCTTTCCATCCATCCGTTCATCCGTCCATCCACCCATCCATCCATCCCTCTATTCATCCATCCATCCGTTCATCCATCTATCTCTCCACCCACCCACCCACCCACCCATCCCTCTACTCATCCATCCATCTTTCCATCCGTCCATCCATCTATCTCTCCACCCACCCACCCATCCACCCACCCATTCATCCATCCATCCCTCTACCCATCCATCTTTCCATCCATCCATCTGTCCGTCCGTCCATCCATCCATCCACCCACCCACCCTTCTATCCATCCATCGTATCTTCTTGGACCACGATAGCAACTTTGGTAGCAACTCAAATGCATCTCCAAGTTCTCCCTTCATACCTGCTGTAGGAGCTGGTTGCTCTCCAGAGTTGATAAGGAGAGTCAAAGGTCTGTCCACTCCACAAGAGCTGTAGGTCAAATTCCATCCCTCCCAGGTGGTCAGGGGTCATGATAAAAGACTTGGCGTTTGGCAGAGTGTGGTGTTCCATCACAAAATGCCCTGTGCAGACGGAAATAAGCAGGTTCACTGTCCTAATATTTCTTCGTGGGGGAAGAGCAAATGGCCTTGAAGAAGGGGAGGAAGAGCTGCCACGAAAGCAACGATCAGATAAAAGTGCCCAAGAAATTAAATTCCTTGTTTTGGGGAGATGGGCAGCTATGCAAATTTGAGAAATAAATAGGTAAAATTAACCTGAGTAAACGGCTTAGGCAAGTTTCTCCATAGTTCACACAAAGACAAAGGGAGGACAGTGGGAAGCACATTCAGACTTGCAAGATTTTCTGTTACTAAAGGTTTACAATTAAACTAACACCGACCAACATGGCATTGGTTTCTTGGTCTGCCTTCAAGGGCTGATGGTGTGTGTGTGAAACAGAGAAAGAGTTAACATTTTGGAACAGCTTTTTTCCAGATGTTAGATGTCCAGATGTTCTTCTGATCCCTAGCCCGTTTTGTGATTGGGTACATTAATTGGAACCTGACAATAGCCAAATGAGCGTAAGTCCTCATTATCGATCATGTGAAGTACTAGTACCACTTTACAAAGCCCTAGTAAGGCCACACCTGGAATACTGCAAGCAATTTTGGTCATCGTACTACAAACAAGATGTTGAGACTCTGGAAAGAGTTCAGAGAAGAGAAACAAAGGTGATCAAAGGCCTGGAGACGAAAACATACAAAGAACAGCTGCAGGATTTGGGTTTGGCTAGTCTAAAGAAAAGAAGAATTGGGGTGATAGGGTAACAGTCTTCCGGTATTTGAGGGGCTGCCACAAAGAAGAGGGGGTTCAAATTATTCTCCAAAGCACCAGAAGGCAGGCCAACAAACAATGGATGGAAACTAATCAAGGAGAGAAACAACTTGGAATTGAGAAGAAACTTCCTAACAGAGAGGACAATTAACCAGTGGAACAGCTTGCCTCCAGAAATTGTGGGTGCTCCATCACTGGAGGTTTTAAAGAAGAGTCTAGATAGTCATTTATTTAAAATGGTATAGGGTCTCCTGCTTCAGCAGGGGACTGGACTAGAAGACCTCCAAGGTCCCTTCCAGCTCATTCTATTCTATTCTATTCTATTCTATTCTATTCTATTCTATTCTATTCTATTCTATTCTATTCTATTCTATTCTATTCTATTCTATTCTATTCTATCTGCAACACATGGCACTGGCAGTTCCCAGCTTCTATAAATGCGACCCCTAAGCTTTATTGAGGAATGCTGTGGCATTTCACCTATCCAAAATCTACCTTGCAAGGACAGAAGAATTTTCATAATGGATCTTAGGCTGGCTACTTTCTAAGGGATTCTGAATCTACTTCAAATCCTTGAGAAATGGGATCTAACTTCGCCCAAGATATAGTATTCGGCCATGCTGCATCAACTTCTCACGCCTAAGAGCTTCCATGATACTGCAGGAACAGTAACAATCTCAGGGCACAGTGTGAAATGACAAAGAAAACAAATCAACAGCAAAAGAGGGACATTAAAAAAAAAAAGAGTTAAGAGCCTCTGATTTCTAAATTTCACCAAAGCAGCAGGAAGAAGACTCCATTAGAGCCGTGGTGGTGTAGTGGTTACAATGCAGTAAACTCTGCTCACTGCCAGAAGTTCGATCCTCATTGGCTCAAGGTTGACTCAGGCTTCCGTCCTTCCAAGGTCAGTAAAATGGGGACCAAGATTGTTGGGGGCAAGAGGCTGACTCTGTAAACCGCTTAGAGAGGGCTGTATAAGTCTAAGTGCTATTGCTTGAGAAGGGAAGGGAAGGGAAGGGAAGGGAAGGGAAAGGAAAGGAAAGGAAAGGAAAGGAAAGAAGGAAAGGAAAGGAAAGGAAAGGAAAGGAAAGGAAAGAAGGAAAGGAAAGAAGGAAAGGAAAGGAAAGAAGGAAAGGAAAGGAAAGGAAAGACTGGAAATGAGAAGAAAGGAAGCCATAGTGGTATAGTGGTTAGAATGAAGTATTGCAGGCTGACTCTGCCAATTGCCAGTAGTTCGATTCTCAATGGCTCAAGGTTGACTCAGCCTTCCACCCTTCCAAAGTCAGTAAAATGAGGACCCAGATTGTTGGGGGGCAAGATGCTGACCCTGTAAATTGCTTAGAGAGGGCAATAAAAGCACTATGAAGCAGTATATAACTGTATATAAGCACTATTGCTATTGTTTCTGTTTTCAGAATCGTAACTCTACGCAGTCCAGGGTTCGTACACTGATGCTCATCAGAATGTAGTTTTTGAAAAAAAAAGATCAATGTGTGTTGGGATACGATTCCAGAAGAGAATGCTTCCCTCCCACTGTTAAGAAATACCATCCAACCTTTCTGCAGTTCCAAGGCAGAAAAAGAAAAGGATCTTCTCGGTTAATTGCAGAAAGACAAGAAAGACTCACCTCTGAACTTAGCATGAGTTTTGAACTCAATGACCAGCCGACCATCATCTCGGATGTAGATCCTGATTATCTGCAGCTTGGCTGAAAGGACGCTGTCCGTCTGTATACCTAAAGGAGAGAATGCCAATAGACTGGGCTTCCTCAACAGAGGGTCATGGATTAGTCATCCCATCACCCTGCTCCCTTGGCTGGAAGTCTACTTCCAGCAGGAGGAGAAACACCAAGGAAGTTCTCAAGAAGCCAAACTTGGCCACACGGAGGACAACGGAGCATTTCGCGGGTGCTACGGTCCATTCCTTTCAACCCCGTCGTCATGGAGAAAATAAAACTAGCCCCCTACCTGTTCTCCAGAGAATGGTGTCATAGAAGAAGGAAAACTCCATCTCTGTGTGATGCTCCAGAGAGGCCCAGCCTCTGGGTGCCGTTACATAAACGTAGGAGACGTAAAGTGGGACATGGACGGTCAAGAACGACTGAGCTGAATCCCGAACCTGTCATCACAGAGGGAAAAAGTACCGTATGGTGTTTACATACCATCTTGCCTTTTTCTAAAGCAGAGGGACCAATCTGGATGGTAATGCCCCTTACTCTAGCCCTTAAGGGCCCATTGCTTTAAAATTGATTGTTTACTATCTCCAGCCTCCAATTCCATAACATGCTTTTAAATCTTGGACATGGAGATGGATGACATATAAATAAAAATAATAAAATAAAATGATAAGAAAGAAAGAAAGAAAGAAAGAAAGAAAGAAGGAAGGAAGGAAGGAAGGAAGGAAGGAAGGAAGGAAGGAAGGAAGGAAAGAGGGAGGAAGGGAGGGAGGGAGGCAAGGAGAGAGAATGGGAAGGAAAAAAAGAGAGAGAAAGAGGGAGGAAAGGAGAGCGGGAAGAAGACTGGGTGGGAAGGACGGAAAGAAAGAGAAAGGGGAGGGAGGGAGGAAGAAAGGAAGAGAGGGAGGGAGGGAAAGAAAGTGGGAGGGAGGGAGGGAAGAAGAGAGAATGGGAAGAGAAAGAAAGAAAGAAAGAAAGAAAGAAAGAAAGAAAGAAAGAAAGAAAGAAAGAAAGAAAGAAAGAGAGAGGGAAGAAGAGTGGGTGAGAAGGAAGGAAAGAAAGAAAGAGGGAGGGAGGAAGAAAGGAAGGAAGGAAGGAAAAGAAAGGAAGGAAGAAAGAAAAAAGAAAGAGGGAGGGAGGGAAGAAGGGAAGAGAAAGAGTAAGAAAGGAAGGGAAAGAAAGAAAGAAAATGAAAGAAGGGGAGAGAGGGAGAGGGTGGGAAGGAAGGAAGGAAGGGGAGGGAGGGAGGGAGGGAGGAAGACAGGCTATTTTTTTCTCATTCACATGAAGCACCAAGCTATTTCTTTCCCTGTTCTGGAGAGGGGAATTTAGAAGCAACAAAAGAAAATGGAAATCTTATCATTTTACTTTATTGCTGATTAATAATAAGTATGCATGACCAGGCCCTCTTATCTTTCCCTGGTAGCAGATGATAATGATAATGATCATAATTAGGGCACTGCGTAAAGAGGTTTTTCAGAGCTATTAATATTTCAGGGAAATCTAGGTCCTTCCTCCCCTGAATACCACAGAAGGCTTTTCATGCATCCTGCTGAAGGTAAAAGGGCTGGAATTGGAGCCATGCTTGGGTGCTGCACACATATCGTACTAGTACTAGACTTATATTATATACCACTTCACGGTGCTTTACTGCCCTCTCTAAGCCCAGAGTCAGCCTATTGCTCCCCCCCCAACAATCTGGGTCCTAATTTTACCGACCTCAGAAGGATGGAAGGCTGAGTCAACCTTGAGCCAGTCAGGATTGAACTGCTGACGATCGGCAGAGTCATCCTGCAATATGGCATTCTAACCCCTAAATGCCCCCCTGAATAGAAAGGGAGGTCTCCCTCCATTCAATGAATGCCAGATTCTTCACACACAGGGCAGCCTCTGATCATGCACAGACTTCCAATGGGAGAGCAAGACAGTTGAGTCAAGGCGCAGATAGATTTATAGATGAGGGCCATCATTTGGCCACTTCCTCCCCCATTTCATTTATTAACTTATTCATAAAATTCACTGGCTACCCGTCTTGCCCTAAGGTGACTCTGGGGCTGCTTACAGACATTAACAAAATACACCTACATTAAAACATGAATGAATTAAAACCAGAGATTAAAATCAAAGGACATGTGGGGGGAGTGAGGAAGGAACAAGAAGGGAGATGGGATATGGTATTACTCAATCAACCACCTCCATGGCGCTGTTCCCACAGTGTGGTGGACTGGCAGAGCCACATCTTTAGTCCCGTACAAAAAGATAAGAAATGAAGATGGAAGTCGAGTCAGAAAGCTCCACCCTCCCAACTGACATGAAGATGAAAGAGAGAGGAAGGGGGATTACATTCAGACTTGCAAGATTCTGTTACTAGAGCTGTTCTAATTAAAGTAACTTTAGCTCTACGTGGTGTCTGTTTCTTGGTCTGGACTACATTTTAAGGCTAATACCAGGCCTCCTTTGAAGCTTTTCAGGGACAGTAATGGCTTCATGGACAACTGTTTGCAAAGTCGCTTCTGTTTCTAAAATGCCAAACAACTAGAGTTATAGAATATATAGAATAACAGAGTTGGGAGGGACCTTGGAGGTCTTCTAGTCCAACCCCTTGCTTAGGCAGGAAACCCTATACCATTGCAGACAAATATTTATTCAATCTCTTCTTAACAACTTCCAGTGTAGGAGCATTTACAACTTCTGGAGGCAATTTGTTCCACCGTTAATTGTTCTGTCAGGAAATGTTTCCTTGATTTTAGGTTGCTTCTCTCCTGGATTAGTTTCCACCCACTGCTTCTTGTCCTGCCTTCAGGTGCTTTGGAGAATAGCTTGACTCCCTCTTCTTTGGGGCAGCCCCTGAGATACAGGAACACTGCTATCATGTCTCCCCTAGGCCTTCTTTTCATTAAACTAGACATACCCAGTTCCTGCAACCGTTCTTCGTATGCTTTAGCCACGTTCTGTGAATTTACTTCAGGTGAATTTACAATAGGAACGAACATGCCAGTGTCATTTCTGTGTTTCCCATATAAAAAGCATTACCTGGAAGTCTGCCGTGACGGATCCTCCACAGATATCAATTAACTCTGTCATGTCATAGTATGCGTCAAATGTCCAAATGCAGCTCTTCAGGTTCAAATGTTTGTAAAACTGGATAGTCTTGGGTTCTCTCACATTGGGGTCAAACTGGTACGGCCGGTCATATCCGGGGCCCAGAACGATATTATTATAGGTCACTTCATCTAGAAATCCAGCTTCTGGGTTGAAAGTAAAGAAATACAGAGCAAAATTTCAGTAATATTTTAGCCACGTCGAACCTAGAATTACTGGGATATATATAACAGAATTGGAAGGGACCTTGAAGGTCATCTAGTCCAAGCCCCTGATCAAGCAGGAGATCTTATGCCATTTCAGACAAACAGCTGTCAAATCTCTTCTTAAAAACCTCCAGTGTTGGGATACCCACAAGTTCTGGAGGCAAGTTGTTCCATTGATTAATTGTCAGGAAATTTCTCCTAAGTTGTTTCTGTCCTTGCTTAGTTCCCATCCATTGCTTCTTTCCTGCCTTCACATGCTTTGGGGAATAGGCTGACCACCTCTTCTTTGTACCAATCCCTTAGTTATTGTAACACTTCTATCGTCACCCCTAGTCCTTATTTTCACTAGACTAGACACACATATGTTTTTTAGCCTCCAGTACCCTAATTATCTTGGTTGCTCTTCTCTGCACTCTTTCTAGAGTCTCAACATCTTTTTTATATTATGGTGACCAAAATTGGATGCGCTATTCCAAGTCTGGTTTTACTAAAGCATTAAAGTGATGGCAACAGCAGAGTAACAAAATATTCAGGATTTTGACAGGCCTGTGACAAATAAATAAGTGAGCTGTTGTTTCCAGATTCATATCTAAACTGATCATTGGACACACAGAATATTGTTTAGAGCATCTAATTTTAGAGACCATCGCAGCTGTTGATTGACTAACTGCTATCTCTCTTTCATTGCTCTCGGGGTAGTGCTACCAAGCTCCAAGTAATTAGAAAGTCTGCCTTACAGTCATTTAACAATGGCAGGTAGACAAGAAAGAACACTGCAGGGTTTTTAAAAAAAATAAAATAAAAATAAAAAGGCACTCAAATGTGCTCATTTCTTTGAAAGCAGGGCAGAAAGAAATGTTAAAGAGAAGAGAAAGCTAAACTGACTGACATACCCAACCAAGTAAGAAGGTTTTAAGTTATTTTTTTTTAAAGAAATATTCTTTGTGATGCCTCTAGAGGTTTGTCTCATCTTTTTTCCTGATGTGATCCTCATCTTTTAACAGCTACAACATGACTGGTAGCTAAAACATGGTCCTGCCTCAGCTGCAAATACAGATCCACCATTCTGTTGGTGCCAATTAGGCGGCTACGTTTTCCTGGAATCTGGTGGCTGGGATTTCCTTTCTTTTGCTATTTTGAGAACTTACTCAAATCCACAAATGTCTTCATAAGAAAACATGGAAAAGAACTTGGGATGAAAATACAAAAGTGGGGGGAAAAAACCTAAGAAATTCAAGTATGATCATCAGCTATTATTTATAGATGGAGAACAGCTTTAGATTATTATAAGATTAACAGATTTGGAAGGAACCTTGTAGTTCATCTAGTCCAGTGGTGGCTAACCTTTTTGGGCTCTTGTGCCAAAAATTGTGCATGCGCTGGTGCGCGCGCGCTTGTGCCAGCACCCAGAAGGCAATGCGCACTCCCCCATGCGCCCTGCACATGCGTGCGCAATCCCTCCCCGCCGCTTCAAAAAAGCCTCTGTAGGATATGCAGGACGAATAATAGGCCCGTTTTGTCACTTCCGGTATTACAGGAAGTGACAAAACGGGCCTATTATTCACCCTGCAAAGGCTGCAGAGGCTTTTTTCAAGCCTCTGGGAGGCCGAAAAAGGCCTCAAACCAGCTGTGAGGTGCATGCATGCACAGTGAGGTAAGTTTGCCTGCGGCTCGTGTGCCAGTACAAATGGCTCTGTGTGCCACCTGTGGCACGGGTGCCATAGGTTCGCCATCACAGATCTAGTCCAACCCCCCCAGACCAAGCAGGAGACCCTACACCATTTCTGACAGGTGGCAGTCCAATGTCTTCTTTAAAGCTTCCAGTGATGAAGCTCCCACAACTTCCAAAGGCAATTTCTGTTCCATTGGTTGATTGTTCTCACTGTCAGAAAAAATTATCTTTATTTCAAGGTTGAATGTCTCCTTGATCAGTTTCCTTCCATTATTCCTTATCGGCCTCAGGTGCCTTGGAAAATAGCTTGTGCTGACAGATAGGAGGGCTCTGGTTTTGTAAAAGAAACATCAAAAAAGCTCCAGGGTGGTGCCATCATATCAGCATTATGCCTCCTGGGCTGATTTTTGTTTGGTTCTAAAGGGTACATTCCCAGTTGAGGGTGTTCTCACCTGATGGCTACAAAAAAACAATCCAGATAAATGTCTTCATTTCCATCTATCTCTGACAGCAACATGCATGGCAACCTCTAAAGGAGAATATTTGTAGCTTAGGGTTGAAATGAGGGGTCCTCGGGGCTCTCTGAGCGTGGCAATTTTCTTGCAGATGTTATTGTCAACTCTCCAACTAGCGAACCCAAAACAAGGAAGCCCTCGAGAGAGAGAATTGAATTCCCAAAAGTAAAATATTATTGGATACACCATGCTGGTATTGAAGAAACAAAATCAAGTCTGCTTTTCCCATGCAAATTCTTGCCTAGTTAAAACATAGCTTCCTCTTCTCCCTACTCCAGGGTGATCACACTGTCCAATTATGAGACACCTGTTTGTTATGGGAACAGTCCATCTCTTTCTCAAGCACCTGCAGTGGTGACCTTGATGGTTTCCATGCTCTTATGATCTCCCCATTACATTTCTCCCATCCCTTCCCCCCAGTTCATGGGCAAACCAGGTAACATCATCAATGCTAGAAGGGAGTGGGGTTTGCTCTCTTTTTATATACGGGTGGGATTCTCCCGATTCAGACAAACCCCTTGTTCCGACGATCAGCTGGACCGGTTCACTCATCGAACCAGTTGTTATACCGGTTGAATCGCACCCCTGGTGGAGACTGAGGGAGAGGAGAACAGCCAACAGGGAGTGGAAGTGTGGCTCCGGAGGTTGTGGAGGAGGCTGGGGAAGGGTAGAGGCTGGCTGGGCAGTTAGAGGAGGACCCAGGCCCATCCCCTCTCCACCCTAGGACACGCAGGGAAGAGAGGATAAGGGAGAGACGTGGTCTACGGGGGAGGAGAGGGCCTTGATCCTTTTCATGGGCTGCAGCTGTGACAACTGGATAAGAGGACGGACATGCGTACAGGCAAGTGCTGGAAACAAAGCATGGAAATATCTCTAGTTTATTGTTCCTCTCCGAGTTTGGCGTCCCTCCCAGTGTGTGTTCTGATGTCTGTGGACGTCTTCAAGCCCTTATCTTGCCTGGTTTGTGTTGTTTTTTACTCTATATAATTTAAACAGCATTTCCTCCTTCTTGTAACTGCGTGTGTGGGAGTTTTTTTGTCTCCAGTCAAGGATATTTGGAGCTTGGAAGCAAAGTGGAGGAATAAAAGGGGCTTCACCTGTTTTTTGTGACTCTGGTTATTTTGTATCTCACCCTCGGTCATCACACCTGGGTGGTTTGTGGCTTTCCCTGTCAGTGTTGAAGGAGTGTTCACCAGGAACCACCAGAAACATTGCCATTAACAATTACAGGGCAAGTTGCTAGTATACAAACAGAGAGCAAACCCCACACCCCTCTAGCTCTGATGTTACCTAGTTTGAGTAGTAAAATGTCTGCAAGGAAACAACCCAGCTCAGAAAGTACCAAGGACTCCTCATGGCAATCTCTCTTTCTTACGATGTCCTCTTGACACTACCATCATCTGATCCTCAGCCCAAATTTGTGGGAGTCTTAAAACCGTACTTTGCTGTACCTACAGTATACTGAAGTAGTGTTTTCCATCTTATCCCAATGCAGGTTTTTCAACCTAACCATTCTCTTGGTGGCACAACCGTAGAAGGTGGGATCATTTCCCCATCTGTTAGAACTTTAGCTTGTGGTGGACATGCCATTCTCCTCCAGTCCTGGGCAATGTTTTCAAGGCCATTCTAGTTTGGGTGGTAGGAGATCTGTTTTTTCCAAACCAAGCTCTTCCCTTGTAGACTCCAGGCCCAGCCCAGCTAGACATAAAAATGTAAAAGAAGGAGAGGGAACTTCTGCAAGACCAGGATTCTACACTGTTTTGAAGAAGAACATCTTACCTGAGATGCCTTTAAGGTCTTGGATGCTGACTATATTGGAACAGACATGTTGGTGCCTATAAATGGATTCTGACAATAGGAAATGCAAGTTGTGCAGAGGTCTGGTAGAAATCAAGGGAAGCATCCCATCCTGGTGTGGAATTTGCACCGAGATGTGGATTCTGGAACGACACAGTAAGGCAGAAATTGGACAGTTACGTTGGATAAGCTCCACACTAAAAGAATATTGAGATATACATATTAAACTCTAATCAATAAGCCAGCTGGTTTGTTTGTTTTTTTGGTGCTGTTCAAAAGGCAACTTTTGAAATGGGCTTTCTTGTTTTGTTTTGTTTTCCCTTGAAGACATTTCGCTTCTCATCCAGGAAGCTTCTTCAATTCTGGCTGAATGGTGGGGGATGGAAGGATTTATATTCCTTGCAGTCATTAGCACTCTGAAGGTTGGTGGTTACATGTAGCTCTCTTGGGAGTTTAACAGAGTGCCAATGGGTATGGAGCCTTCTTGGTACTACTAAAAGGATTGTGTTATAGACAGGAGGTAGGTGGTCTCGTATACAGGTACTCCTCAATTTACGACCACACTGGAGCCCCAAATTTATGTTGCTGAGTGAGAAATTTATTAAGTGACTTTTGCCCCATTTTATGACTTTTCTTCACTTAACATTTGTTTTAAGTGAATCATTGCAGTTGTTAAATTAGTAACACCATTGTTAAGTGAATCTGGGCTTCCCCATTGACTTTGCTTGCCAAAAGGTCGCAAAAGGGGATCATGTGACTTCAGGGATACTGCAACCATCATAAATGTGAATCAGTTGTCAAGCATCTGAATGTAAATCACGTGACCACATACAGATACAGATAATCAGAGTTGGAAGGGATCTTATAGGCCATCTAGTCCAACCCCCCGCCCAAGTGGAAGACCCTACACCATTTCTGACAGATGGGAGTCCAATCACTTCTTGAAAATCTCAAGTGATGACGCTTCCACAATTTCCGAGGGCAACTTCTGTTCCATGGGTTGATTGTTCTCACTGTCAGAAAGTTTCTCCTTATTTCCAGGTTGAATCTCTCCTTGTTCAGTTTCCATCCATGATTCCTTGTCTGGCCTACAGGTGCTTTAGAAAATAGCTTGACCCCCTCCTCCTCTCTGTGGCAGCACCTCAAATATTGGAGCACTGCCATCCTGTCCCCCCTGGTCCTTCCCTCCACTAGACTAGCCAGGCCCAGTTCCTCCCACCGTCCTTCATATCTTTTAGCCTCCAGTCTCCTAATCATCTTGTTTGCTCTTCTCTGCATTCTTTCCAGAGTCTCAACATCTTTTTTTATAGTGTGGTGACCAAAACTAGATGCAGTATTCTAAGTGTGGTCTTACTAAGGCTTTATAGAGTGGTATTAGTACCTCACTTGATCTTGTGTGTGCGTGCACCAAATGCACACTTTGCGCAGGCGCAGAGGCTTTCTGACTGACCTCCTGCAATCCTGCACTCTCCCTGTCGCTTCAGCAGCTGCCGCGCAGCAATTTGCTGTGCCGCGCAAAGCAGCTGCGCTTCAAAAGCGTTACATAAAGGTTAGTATGGGAGCCCAGGCGGGTGGGTAGGCCCAACAGCAGAGTGTTGGAGAGAACTGGTTAGGTCTCCGCTGCTCATCGGTGCTACCGGCTCGGCCAAACCGGTGAAATGCCACCACTGATTTGAAGTTACAACGGCACTGAAACAATAGACTTACAACCAGGCCTTTAACTTCAAGGGTGGGATTCTGCCAATTCGGACTGGTTCAGGCGAACCGGTAGTTTCGGTGATTATTTGGCCCTGCCTGCCCACCCCTGACCTACTCGTCCTTTATTTCCATGTTTTACAGCTCAGCAAAACGCCTCAGCTGTTTTACTCTCCGGGGCTGCAGTAGAAGGTAAGTATTAAGAGCTGAAAAGCCGAGTTTTCAAATGCTGCGCGTGCACACGAAGCACAGGTTCACCGAAGCGGTTGTTACACCGGTTGAATTTCCACTCGTTTAACTTACAACCGTTGGCCTACATTTTGCTTAGCCACGGAAGTTCTAGCCCCGACTATGGTTCTAAGTCAAGCACCCATAAGGAAGGCCTGTGTAAACTTTTGTCAAAACAAGGACCTTCAATTCTTGTAACTGTTATATCATAACAGCTCCCACTTATAAACCAAAGTTTATTCTTGGCTTGCGATCCTGGCTTGTTAGAGAAAAATCTAAGTAAGGAACTTGGTCTGAATAAAATGTTAAAGGAACCACAAATAGAGGCTTCTCTTAGCCCCGTTGAGTCTGCTACTACTGAACAAATAAAGTTATGCAGGATAAGGGAGCTAACCAAGACTTCGTCACTGAAAAACCATTTTTTACGAGAACAGGAGCTCTGCGTGTCTTGCTTTTTACCTGTTAGGATGTTCCTTATGTTTTACATCCAAGTATTTCAAGGTGGCAATGAAAGATTGAGCTTGGAAACCCCGGGCTGTGCCAGCCACCACAGGGGTATGGCAGATGGCGCTGTCGGTCCCAATGGTGGCTATATTACTCCGTAGGGGAGTGCCCACGTGGCCGACTTTATCCACAGCTTTTGTCACGCAGCGTACGTGGAATCTCCGGCTGAAGTAAATGCTGTCCAGCACCTGAGAGGAGGGGGAGGAGGAGGAGGAAGAAGAAGAGAGAGGAGAAGGAAGAGGGAGGATGCTGAATGGGTCTGAACATCAGTTAGGTAAGAGCCCTCAGGAGTCTTTCCTGTTATGATGATCATACATTGGCTTTTCTTTTGCTGACATTAAATGAATCACGGCCTCCAACCTTTTTTTTTTTTTTTTTTGCCGAGGTCATTAAATGAATCACCGCAGTCATTCAGCAAACCCAGCTTTCCCCCATTGGCTTTGCTTGTCAGAAGCCAGCTGGGAAGACCACAAATGGTGAAGTCACCCTGGGATGTTGTATAATATCTACCTAATACTCCTTCTTCTTATTTCCCCCCCCTCCAACAACAAACCTGTGAGGTGGGCTGGGTTGAGAGAGCGTGACTGGCCTAAGGTCACCCAGCCGGCTTTCATGCCTAAGGCAGGACTAGAACTCACTGTCTCCTGGTGATTGGCTCAAAGTCACCCACCTGTCTTTCAGGCCTAAGGCGGGATTAGAACCCACAGTCTCTTGATGATTGGCTCAGTCACCCACCTGTCTTTCAGGGCTAAGGCGGGATTAAAACCCACAGTTTCATGATGATTGGCTCAGGCACCCAGCTGGCTTTCATGCCTAAGCAGGACTAGAACTCACTGTCTCCTGGTGATTAGCCCAAAGTCCCACCTGTCTTTCAGGTCTAAGGCAGGATTAGAACTCACAATCTCCTGGTGATTGGCCCAAAGTCACCCACCTGTCTTTCAGGCCTAAGGCGGGATTAGAACCCACAGTCTCTTGATGATTGGCTCAGTCACCCACCTGTCTTTCAGGCCTAAGGCGGGATTAAAACCCACAGTTTCTTGATGATTGGCTCAGGCACTCAGCTGGCTTTCATGCCTAAGGCAGAACTAAAACTCACTGTCTCCTGGTGATTAGCCCAAAGTCCTACCTGTCTTTCAGGTCTAAGGCAGGATTAGAACTCACAATCTCCTGGTGATTGGTCCAAAGTCACCCACCTGTCTTTCAAGCCTAAAGTGGGATTAGAACCCACAGTCTCTTGATGATTGGCTCAGTCACCCACCTGTCTTTCAGGCCTAAGGCGGGATTAAAACCCACAGTTTCTTGATGATTGGCTCAGGCACCCAGCTGGCTTTCATGCCTAAGGCAGGACTAGAACTCACTGTCTCCTGGTGATTAGCCCAAAGTCCCACCTGTCTTTCAGGTCTAAGGCAGGATTAGAACTCACAATCTCCTGGTGATTGGTCCAAAGTCACCCAGCTGCCTTTCATGCCTAAGGGAGACTAGAACTCATAGTCTCTTGATGATCGGCCCAAAGTCACCCAACTGGCTTTCAGGCCTAAGGTGGGACTAGAACTCACAGTCTCCTGGGGGATAGGTCCAAAGTCACCTAGCAGGGTTTCAGATCTAAGGAGGAACTAGAACTCACAGTCTCCTAGTGTTTGACCCAAAGGCACCCAGGCTTTCATGCCAAGGCAAGATTAAAACTCACAGTTTCTTGGTTTCTAACCCAGTGCCTTATTCTCTAACACTTCTCTTTATCCCAAGCAAAAGGCTGTAGGAAAGAGGTGGTTGAGTTCTGACCTGATTTTTTTGCAGATGATTTTTTAAAAGTGGCTGAGGCTATAATACCCAAGGATCTGAGGCCTTAGTGACCATCATGGTCCTGTCCAATTGGCCAGGCTTTGGTGGCTATGGAACTGCACACCTGAAAGGGCAGGTGAACTCACTTCTCTCTTGAAGACCCACAACACCTGAAGCAGAGGTGGTATTCAGCAGGTTCTGACCAGTTCTGGAGAATCAGTAGCGTAAATTTTGAGTCGTTCAGACAACCAGCAAATACCAACTCTGACTCCAGATTTTACAGTATCCTTCCCCTGCCACACCCACCAACCCACGCCCACATAACCGTTAGTAAAAAAGAAATTGAATCCCACCATTGACCTGAAGCATTAAAGATATGTGTGGTCCAGCAATTGCATAATGAAAATGTGATCATGGGGGCATTGTTTGGATGCTCCAATATAAATGAATAAAGTAGAAATTGATGGAGGAGAACGTGACAGGCCTAAGGTCACCCAGCCAGCTTTCAGGCCTAAGGCAGGACTAGAACTCACAGTCTTCTGGTGATTGGCCCAAAATCAACTGGATTTTTAACAAAAAGCAAGTCGGTTAATAGGATAGACTACTGCAGATTTGGAAGGAGTTACTGTTGTTGTTTTTTTACATCACTCTGCAATTGGACATTGACAATTTGAAGCGGGCACGAAAGCAGAACCTGCCCAGGACAGGTTACAAAATAAAATGGGAAGACAACAGAAAAAAAGGGGAAGTGGCAAAATAGATGCACAGGAAGGAAATGGCATTAGCAAAACTGACAAAGAATGAAAGAATTACTTCAGGGATGTACCCTTAGGATTACTCACTAGAAAGAGAATGGGTTGGTTGTTACCAGGGAAAGAATGCAGATTTTCATTCATTTCTTGATATTTAGCTACCTCCTGATATTCTAATTCACCATATAATTCAGGGGTGGGCAAACTACGGCCCGCGGGCCACATCCAGCCCATTGGTCTTTTTAATCCAGCCCGCCGAAGATTGGTACAGAATTAAGGTTTGATGTGAATGATTGAATGATTGCATTCATTTGATTTTGACTTGTAATGACAGGCATTTCGACACCAGGTGGCGGCCCGTCTGTCAAATTTTAAAAGTCAATGAGGCCCCCGAGCCAAAAAGTTTGCCCACCCCTGATATAATTCCTAATTTATTCAGGAGCATTTAAACATGCAGAACGTCATCCTAACCTGAAAGTGGTTCAGTTCAGCCCAACCCAACCCATGCCCCCTTATCCTTTTGGTATGGCTCAGCACGATTCTTTATACTTACCATGTGATTGACACTGGTGAAGGGGGTATTGTCCGTAATGGTTTCAAAAGGGGACCTGGCTCCATTTCCATCCGTGGGGGTAGCCACTTCCCAGCTGAACTGGATGGAGGACTGGTTGATCCCAGCTTCACTGCATCGCTCCTTCATCACCGAGTACTTGGGGAAGTGAGAATCGCAAGGGGTAACACAGACCAGGGGGTAGCCGGGAGACGGCGACTTCTTAGCTCCTGTTGTGGTTTCCTCTTCAACGTGGTCGTACTCCGACAGCGTAACCACCTGCAGGGACAATGTAGGCAAAGCAACAAAGGTGATTGGAGGGACTGGAGGCTAAAATATAGGAAGAACAATGGCTGGAATTGGGTATGTCTGGTTTGATGAAAAAAAGGACTAGAAGTGACTTGACAGACAGATTTGACAGATAATCAGAGTTGGAAGGGACCTTGTAGGTCATCTAGTCCAACCCCCTGGCCAAGCAGGAGACCCTGTAACATTTCTGACAGATGGCAGCCCAGTCTCTTCTTGAAAGCCTCCAGTGATGAAGCTGCCACAACTTCCAAAAGGCAACTTCTGTTCCATGGGTTGATTGTTCTCAGTGTCAGTAAATTCCTCCTTATTTCCAGGTTGAATCTCTCCTTGTTCAGTTTCCATCCATTGTTCCTTGTCTGGCCTTCAGGTGCTTTGGAAAATAGTTTGAACCCTTCCTCTCTGTGGCAGCCCCTCAAATATTGGAACACTGCTATCATGTCTCCCTTGGTCCTTCTCTTCGCTAGACTAGCCAGGCCCAGTTCCTGCAACCGTTCATCGCATGTTTTAGTCTCCAGTCCCCTCATCATCCTGGTTGCTCTTCTCTGCACTTTTAGAGTCTCAACATCTTTGATAGCAATGGTCCAATATCTCAGGGGTTGCCACAAAGAAGAGGGAGTCAAACTCTTCTCCAAAACACCTGAGGGCAGGACTTTTTTTTTGGAGATGTTTGTTAAGTGAATTTTGCCCCATTTTACGACCATTCTTGTCACAATCAGTAAGTGAATCACTGCAGTTGATAAGTTAGTCACACGGTAGTTTGGTGAAACTGGCTTCCCCGTGGACTTTCCAGGCCAGAAGATCGTACAAGGGGATCACATGACTCCAGGACATTGCAACCGTCATACATAGGAATCAGTTGCCAAGTGGCTGAATTTTGATCACGTATCCATAAGTGTGGTCGTAAGTGTGAAAAACGATTAAGAATCAGGTTTTTTTTTCAGTGCTGTTGAAACTTCAAATGGTCACTAAATGAAGTGTTGTAAAGCAGGGACTCCCTGTGGTGTTTTGATATCTCCATCAGATGCATCGAACTGTGGAAATGTGATGACCCAGAGTGTAACACAAACGTAACAAAATCCAAAAGGTAAAATAAATGTCCTTTAATGCCTCCAACTTGGCCCCACTGTTCAATAATTCTCAGTTGGAGATAAAACGTATTCAAAAATAGTCTTCAAAAGAAAGCAATACAGTCCGAACTTAATGAGCAGATAGAGGTGAAATAAAAAAACCAAAACAAACTACAATGAAGGAAATTCCACAACGGACCAGGATAAGTAATTACCAAATTCACGGAGATAACAAGGCACAGTCTGTTGGAAGGATGCCAACCAGGATAACTTCAGCCCAAAATAAAACATGCTTTGCTTCTAGCAACCCTGTGTTTTAACCATCTCTCTTATATACTATTCTCCCCAGCTGCAACCAATGACGGGGATCATGGCCACTTCCTCTCTCATAAGCCAAGCTGTTGCCTTCTCCGTTCCTCTATGCATGACCTAGGATGCAGAGGGAATGGGCCTGATTCTTCCTCTGACTGCTCAGCCGGCCTCTGCCCTTCCCCAGCCTCCTCCACAACCTCCGGAGCCTCACTTCCACTCCCTGTCGGCTGTTCCTCCTCTCCCTCAGAGTCCGACTGTAACAAGGGCATGACAGGAAATGGACTCAGACTTTCCACGGAATAGTAATTCCCACCATTCAACTCCCACATTTTAGCTTGGGTCACTACGGGCAGTACAAATATAGAGAGCGGTGACTCTCAACCTTAAGTCCACACTTCTTGAAGTTATCAAGAAGGATTTGAGTACAGGGCCTTGAAGTGACTCCACTGTAGAGTTGTAATTGCAGGAATGTTCCTATCTGATGGCAAACCTCAAAGAGAAAAGAATGGTTCCAAGCAGATACAACTCAGGCAAATAAAGTTACTCATCTAAAGGAGGATTAGAGAGAGGAAGTAAACATATATTGGACTTTGACTAGAGATCATTAATTGTGTTAGTTACTATGCTGAACAATAACGAAAGTCAAGCAGAAACCAAAGTTAACCAATGTTAGAGGATTACTAAAAATGTGTATAAATGCAAGACTAGATTCCAATAAAGATCATCATGAATCAGTTGATCGTGATCAAACACTTCGACTGCCTCATCATTGCAACAAGTGGCGCATGAACAGGGACCCTCTTACTTCGTCCGGCAAGGATTTGGTGCACCTTCAACCCTTTGGGGTTTGTCAACCATTATTGGTTTCTGTAAGTATGGGGTCTTCGCTTTCTGAGGAACAAAGGAAGCGTGTAGATGAATTAGGCTATTTGTTGAAGAAAAATAATACTCAGGTACCAGAGAAAAATCTCTTAAGGCTGGTCCAGGAGATTGCAGCTCAGTGCTTATGGTATCCAGAAGAGGGGTCTTTAAAATTAACTGATTGGGAACGTATAGGGAAAACATTGCATACTGAACCTAGAGCAGAAATAGAAGTTTTGCAGGTGTGGCATTTATGTAGGCATGCAGTTGAAAAATTTGGTCACAATGAACTTTCTCTTTTAACACCTCCACCTCCACCTTCACGTTATACTAATGCTGTCATTTGTCCTCCTTCTTCACCTGAATATATGTCTTCCATTCCCTCAGCTCCTGCAGATACAGGGCAAAAGCCTCCTGACTCTATTGTTCAGTCTTCTTTTCAGAAAATAGTTGAGAAAAAAGATGCCTCTGTCTCAGGAACAGAACTTGCAGAATTACTGTCTGTTTGTCTAGTACAATATCATCCTGGTCAGGGGCCACAGCTTGGACTGCAAGTAGCAGAATGTGAGGGTCTGCCTTATCAGATCTTAAGAGAGTTAAAAAAGGAAGTTACAGACTATGGGATTAGTGGAAATTTTACAAGAGGACTTGTAGAAGGAATAAAAAATGGTTATACAATGATTCCTGAAGATTGGAAGCAAATATTACCTGACTGCTCCAGCAGTCTCTCTCACTCCTCCCCAGCCACAGCTGGTAGTGCTGGGATTGATTTAATCACTCAAGAGGAAAGTGAGTTTAAATTTCCTTTGGAAGTTAAAATAGTTCCATCTCAATTTAAAGGACCTCTTCCTTCAGGATTAGTTGGCTTAATTTTGCCTCGTTCTTCTGCACACAAAAAGGGCTGTTTTGTTGTGCCTGGTGTAATAGATTCAGATTACACTGGTATCCTCATGATTCAGATTTGGGTGAATCTTCCTCAAGTTCTTCCTTGTAATTCTTCTGTTGCTCAATTGTTTCTTCTTCTATATGAAAATCTATATCCTGGTATAGGTAATCGTGTGGATGCAGGATTTGGATCAACTTCTTTATCTGTAGGCTTACTTCGTCAGCTGAATTCCTCTCTCTTCCTAAATAAACAACCATTTCAAGGGTTTTGGATACTGGAGCAAATGTTACTGTCATCTCCTCTTTACAATGGCCAGTACAGTGGCAAAAATGACAGTTTCTTCATTGTGGGGAATAGGAGGTTCTACAGCTGCTTGGCAGAGTGTTCAAGAAATTAATGTTACAAAATCTGCTGGTAAGTCTTTTTTTCCTACAACCATACATTCTAGATATTCATACTAATATTTGGAGCCATGATATCCTTTCTCTTCTTAATGCTCATTTGATTCTTGATGATGGCTCTTCCTCTTAAATGGCTCTGTTCTACGCCAGTTTGGGTGGAACAATGGCCATTATCAAAGGAAAAACTTACTGCTTTACAACAATTGGTTCAAGAACAATATAGAACCTTCTACTTGTCTTTGGAATACTCCTGTTTTTGTTATAAAAAAGAAAAATGGGAAATGGCATTTCCTTCATGATTTAAGAGAAGTTTTTAATAATAGCATGCCCACAAAACGATATCATTGGTGTGTGTTGCCTCAGGGAATGCTTAATTCCACTACACTTTGTCAATATTTCGTGGATAATGCTCTTCAACCCTTTAGGAATAAATTTCCTTCCTATTTAGTCTATCATTATATGGATGATATATTGATAGCAGCCCCAGATTTTGATGAATCTAAGTTGTTAAAAGAGTTAACAGACACTGTTGCACAACAGGGGTTGTACATAGCCTCAGACAAAATTCAAAAGGTAGAACCTTATACCTACTTAGGACATAGAATGTTGCATAATTGCTCCATTCCAATTCTTCCTGAATTACAAGTACAGAAATCATATACCTTAGTACAATGGCAAAAATTACTTGGCATTATTAATTGGGCATGCTCATTCTTCTACATTACAACTGGTGATATGTTGCCCTTATTTCAGTCTTTGAAGGGAGCACAATCACCAGGAGATCTAATTGTATTAACTGATCTTCAAAGAAAATGCCTTCAAGAAATATTGAATAAGTTTAAGCATCGATATGTGGACAGGATAACATCCTTAACAATAGGACTTTGTTTAGCTATTCTTCCTACTGCACCCTTACCCACAGGATGTCTTTATTCTAATGCCTCTCCACAGGCAGTTAACATTCATGAATGGATTAATTTGTCTGCTACTCTGCCTAGAAACATTTACCCCTATCAGACAGCATTAGAGGATTTGATTATTAAAGGTCGTAAAAGAGCCTTACATCTTACAGGACAGGATCTCATTAGTATAGCTTTCACTCGTACAAAAGTTGAACATGAGCATTTGATGATGATTTCAGAATCATATCAGATAGCCTTTTCTCAATATGTGGGAGACTTATTGTATTCTTTACCCAAGGATCCTAGAATAGTGGTTACTACTACTTTAAATCCAGCCTTTTCTTCCATTTTTGTGCAAAATCCTATTTCTAAAGCTCTTAAAGTTTTTTACTGATGGCTCACCTACAAGGGGTGTGGTCGTCTGGCAGATTCAACAACAATGGTATTCTAAATTTACTGCCACACAGACTTCAGCTCAATGTGCTGAGCTGGCTGCTGTGATTTTAGCTTTACAATTGTTCAATGACCAACCTATTAACTTGATTGTTGATACTCAATATGTGTATTTAGCTATGCAATCTCTGCATTTTTCTTATTGTTGTCTCTCTTTGGATAAGAATTTGTTATCCTTGTTTTTATCTTTAAAGAATAGTTTGGAAACTCACTTGTATTCTTTGTATGTAGAACACATTCGGAGTCATACTCCTTTTACTAATGCCTTGACTGAAGGAAATCAGAAGGCAGATGAATCCTTAAAGGATGTTATTTCTCCTTGCCTATCCTATTTTGCTGTAATGGGTCAGCCTTCTCAGTTGAAAACTGACAAGGGCCTCGCTTATATTAGTAAGGAATTTCAAACCTTTTGTCAGAAATGGAATATTACTTTAGTGCATGGAATTCCTTACAACTTTCAGGGTCAAGCTATAGTTGAGCGAGCTCATCGTACTTTTAAGGCATTGCTTCAAAAACAATTACAAACTGAGTTTGGCCCTAACCATCTGCGAAAGATTCAAAATCTCATTGCTGTAGCATTATATACTTGGAATTATTTAACCTTTTTAGATTATCTTGCAGACTCACCTGTTAATTTGCATTTTCGAACTACTGAATCTTTAGCAAGGCCTTTGGTAAAGTATCGCCAAGCTCCAGATTCAACCTGGAAAGGCCCTACATCGCTGATCACCTGGGGTTGTGGTTACACTGCCATGGAAGATCTTTCTACTAGACAAGCAGTGTGGGTTCCAGCACGCTGTGTTCGTCCATATCATGGCATGGCATCAGGGCCTTCACAACCTGATTCCGGATTTCAATCTTCATCTGAACACAGAAGTTCGGCTTCCAAGGTTGAAGCGCCCGCAATCCATCACTTGGGGCCAGGTTAAATCTACTACATATCAAGCTCAACAACAACTGCAACAGGCCTCATTACCTCAGACTCCTGAAAATCTTGTTGCTGCTGTTTTTGCTATTATTACTGCTAACTCTGTTACAATTTTACTTTGTATTTTCTTGTTTATGGTTAATGGTGTTTCTGCTCAAAATGACACTTCTGTGGTTCGTCTTAACCCTAATTTGTGGGTTTGTCATACCCAATATATGTTTATGACCCATGGCACAAATATTACTTTATACTATGAGCCTCCAATGGCATTTGGTCAAATTTCTTTTACCCCTAACTTGATCATGTCTTCTACATTTATTGTCTCACAACTACAATCTATTTCACACTCCTGGCTATTTTCTAAACCCCCTATGCAATTGATTTCTGTCCGTTGGCGTTATTTGAAAGTTAGCCAATTTACAAGGGGTCTGTGTTTCTGTTGTCACGCTAAACACACTTGGCTTCATAATTGGTCTGATTATGATGCTGCTCAGCACATATTAAAAAAGCTGGGGAATTATAGTTATTGTTCTAACTACTATTGGTTGTCAGGTACCTTTAATTCTTCTTTGTATGGACTTAATATAGCTCCTGATATGTATCCTGATAATTTTCCTATTTTTAATGTGATTCTTTTTTGATAAATATGCTACCAATGTTCATCCTCAGAATTTTTCATTCCTTGAATAAAACTATTGAGGATGAGCTTGCCAATTTACAATCATACATTCAAAATAATATCCATGCTCAGTACTCACCTTTTGAGTGGCTAACCAATTGGCTCCCTGATTGGTCCTGGCTCAGACAGTTTTTCCTTTATGTTATTATTATTATTATTGTATTAATTGTAACCTGTTGTTTTATTCAATGTATTCCAAATTTATTTGCATTGTTTTGACCTGCTTTCCCCTCTCTTAATCCTCTACAATTGCGATACATTCATAAATCTTTGAATCCTCCATTTAAAATAAAAAACGAGGATATGTAGAGTTGTAATTGCAGGAATGTTCCTATCTGATGGCAAACCTCAAGAGAAAAGAATGGTTCCAAGCAGATACAACTCAGGCAAATAAAGTTACTCATCTAAAGGAGGATTAGAGAGAGGAAGTAAACATATATTGGACTTTGACTAGAGATCATTAATTGTGTTAGTTACTATGCTGAACAATAACGAAAGTCAAGCAGAAACCAAAGTTAACCAATGTTAGAGGATTACTAAAAATGTGTATAAATGCAAGACTAGATTCCAATAAAGATCATCATGAATCAGTTGATCATGATCAAACACCTCGACTGCCTCATCATTGCAACACTCCACATTTTAGAAGAATATGAAGGACTATAATTCTCAGCCTTCCACCCCACCGCTTGTCTGGCACTTCAGGAGAATTATGGTTCAATAGTATCTGAAAGCCACCTGCCTTCACTCCTGATTTAAGGTTTTAGAGGAGTTGATGAATTCAGATAATTCTAAATTAACGCTGTGTGTAAAACAAACAGAATTAAACCACCGAACCGCCAAGGACCAAGTCCTAGTTACCAGCCCATTGCCTGTACCAGTGGGTTTTTATTTACACAGATTTTTTTTTTGATTTACAGAGCAAAAATTATGACAAATCCTCACAAAGTGCTGGATGAAACCCTATTTATCATCTGCACGCACAGGCCAGCCTTTATTTATTTAATTTGGGGGGCTTTAAATCAATCCCGGTGACTGCTTGGATGCAGTTTTTGCGGCAAGATTTTTCAGGAGTGGTTTGCCAGTGCCGCCTTCCCGGCACTGATTGAAAGAGATGGACCGGCCCAAAGTCACCCAGTTGGGTTTCGTGCGGTGGTGGTATTCAGCCGGTTCACACCGGATCGAGCGACCAGTACAAGGAATTGGCATGGGTCGTCAAACCGGTAGTAAGTTCTGGCTTGCCACGTCCCCAACCCGGTCGCCCCGGATCGCTTGCCCCACCCGCCTGACGCTCGCCCCTTGAGGTATTTCTTTCTTTCTTTCTTTTCCCTCCTGACAAACAGCTGTTCATACGATCAGCTGTGCCGGGATTCCCCTTGCTGAAGCCCAGGAAGGCAAAAAAATGGAGGGAGGGGCTCAGCCCCCCCTTTATTTTTTTACCTTCCTGAGCCCCAGAGGAGCCTCCTGGGAGCAAGAACGCCCCCTAGAGGCTCCTCTGAGGCCCAGAAGGCCCCCAAAACGGGTGAAGGGGTGGTTGCAAAAAAAAGCACCACCCAGTCACATGGCCATGCCCACCTAGCCACACCCACCAAGCCAGGCCCACAGAAATTTTTTTTGAATCCCACCACTGGTTTCATGGCTAAGGCAGAACTAGAACTCACAGTCTCCTGGTGATTGGCTCAGAGTCACCCAGCTGGCTTTCATGCCTAAGGTGGAACTACAGTTGACGGTCTCTTTTCGATTGGCCCAAAGTCAACAAGCTTGTTTCACGCCTAATGCTAGAACTCACAGGCACCTGGTTTCTAGTCTGCTGCCATGAGCATTACATCAAATCTCTATGCCAGATTTGGGTCACTCCATAAAAAAAGCACTCTTGGAATCAACCCTTAGTTCATCATTTGAGTTAATGTTTCTTACTATAGGAGGAGCTGGTAAAATGAGGCTTCCGGCTGCCTCTTGGTCCAAGATGGTCACAATTGTGGTAGTGAGATCCCCCAAAACAGCTTCAATGGGATCATCTGGACCCAAGACCAGAGAAAAGGATTCGTGCCACTCCCGGTCTTCATTGGACATGATCTCCACCTTAAAGAAAACATGGTCCATACCTGTGGGAAAAAACATGAATCTAAGCAAGTTATCATTCGACAGGACCTTAAATGCACCCATGAGGCATCTATCTATCTATCTATCTATCTATCTATCTATCTATCTATCTATCTATCTATCTATCTATCTATCTTCCATCCATCCATCCATCTATCCATCCATATCTATCTATCTATCTATCTATCTATCTATCTATCTATCTATCTATCTATCTATCTATCTATCTTCCATCTATCATCCATCCATCCATCCATCTGTATCTATCTATATCAATCTATCTGTCTATCTTTCTATCATCCATCATCCATATCTATCTATCTATCTATCTATCTATCTATCTATCTATCTATCTATCTATCTATCTATCTTCCATCTATCATCCATCCATCCATCCATCTGTATCTATCTATATCAATCTATCTGTCTATCTTTCTATCATCCATCATCCATATCTATCTATCTATCTATCTATCTATCTATCTATCTATCTATCTATCTATCTATCTATCTTCCATCTATCATCCATCCATCCATCCATCTGTATCTATCTATATCAATCTATCTGTCTATCTTTCTATCATCCATCATCCATATCTATCTATCTATCTATCTATCTATCTATCTATCTATCTATCTATCTATCTATCTATCTATCTATCTATCTATCTATCTTCCATCTATCATCCATCTATCCATCCATCTGTATCTATCTATCTATCTATCTATCTATCTATCTATCTATCTATCTATCCATCCATCCATCCATCCATCCATCCATCTGTATCTATCTATATCAATCTGTCTATCTTTCCATCATCCATCCATCCATCCATATCTATCAATCTATCAATCTATCTATCTATCTATCTATCTATCTATCTATCTATCTATCTATCTATCCATCATCCATCCATCCATATCTATCTATATCAATCTATCAATCTTTTTATCATCCATCCATCCATCCATCCAGCTGCCCACTCACCCCAGTGTCTCTGGGCAGCTTACAAAATAAATACTAGCTAAAAACCCAATATACAACAATAAAAATAATCATCCCTCACCCCCCATCCCTCTGGCAAAAGCAATCCGTCAAAGAAACCATTTGATGGGCTCCATGCCACTCTGGGTTCCTCAGGCTCCTTGGCAAAACCTGGGGCCTTGCGAAAAGGTGTCAAAGTTGGGGCCCATTTAATACCTGTGGGAATGATGTTCCCAAGGGAGGGAGCCACCATGGAGAAGGCCCTTCTTCTGGGTCCTGCCAAATGTACCTTCTTAAAAAAAGGGGAACCTTGAAATAACCCCTGCCTCTCTGTTCTGGTAGGTTGGGTGGATGTTAACTGGGGAAAAGATGCTCCTTCAGATAACCTTGCCCCAAACCACGTAACAGAATAACAGAGTTGGGAGGGATCTTGGAGGTCTTCTAGTCCAATCCCCTGCCCAAGCAAGAAATCCTATACCAATTCAGACAAATGCTTGTCCAATCTCTTCTTAAAAACCTCCAGTGTTGAAGAACCCACAACTTCTGGAGGCAAGTGGTTCCACTGGTTTATTGTTCTGACTGTAAGGACATTTCTCCTTAGTTCTAGGTTGCTTCTCTCCTTGATTGGTTTCCACCCATTGCTTCTTGTCCTGCCCTCAGGTGCTTTGGAGAATAGCTTGACTCCTTCTTCTTTGTGGCAGCCCCTCAAATACTGGAACACTGCTATCGTGTCACCCACTAGTCCTTCTTTCATTCTAAACATTCCCAATTCCTGCAACCGTTCTTCATATATATATTTTAGCCTCTGGTCCCCTAATCATCTTGGTTGCTCTTCTCTGCACTCTTTCCAGAGTCTCAACATCTGTTTCCTATTGTGGTGACCAAAACCAGGTGCAATATTCCAAGTGTGGTCTTACCGGGGCATTATAAATTGGTATTAGCACTTCATGTGATCTTAATTCTATCCCTCTGTTAATGCAGCCGTGTAGGGTTTTAAAGGTGACAACTAACATCTTGAATTGGGACCTGGAAGCCAACTGACAACTAATGCAGCTCCCGCAGGTAAGGTAACACATGTGCACACTTGGGCCTGCACAAAACCATGTGGGCTGCAGCATTCTGGACCAATTGTAACCTCCGGATACTTTTCAAGGGCAGCCCCATGTAGCGTGCATTGCAATAGTCAAGACAGGCGGTAATTAGGGTGTTAAAGGAATGTTAAAAGATGTTCCCACTAAAACATTCCTCCTTAAACTTGCATTTTCCTGATGAATTTTAGGAATTCAATATCCCAGAGTCCCAATATATCTGGAGAGGCTTGGCTGGGGGAGGCTCCACTAACCCCTTGTGATAAAAGCCAGCACAATTTTATCCCCACATCATCATTTCTCCTTTTTCTTTTTAATATACCACGCTACCTGACTGATTGCCTGGCAGGTTTACTAACTGATGCCATGCAAGGATTAATGGTGCCTGTCCAACTTTAATAAAAAACCTACGATCCAAATATACTGCTGGTGTTCCTGGTGGCAGGCGTGGCTTTTTTCTTTTTGTTCTTCTTCCTCGTGAGCACAGAGTTGCTGATCTTGCTGGATTTTGGGTAAGACCTACCAGGATTGTGACGGGCAGGTGGCTCACAAAACGAGCTGGCAACCTTTGCTCTTGGGAAAAAAAACCACAGGACAACTGATACCCCTATAGTGGTATAAGTATAATAGGTGACATAGTGTAATAAGATTGGGACCGGATTAGGGGCTTCTGTCCTCATTGAGAGTTGTGTTGGGGTTCGTGGGGTTGCACCAAGGGAGGCTCAGCCAATCTCATTGTACACATGTTGTATTCTGACAATAAAGGTAACAATAATAATAATAATATTTTTCTCAGGCTCTCAAACAATTAAGCAATGTGATGTCTGTCCCAAAGAGGCTTTTTTTTTTTCAAGAGGCAACTAGATTTCCTTGTTTTTCTTTGAAGATGTTTCGCTTCTCATCCAAGAAGCTTCTTCAGCTCCGATTGGATTGGTGGGGAATGAGTCAATCAGAGTTTCTTGGATGAGAAGCGAAACGTCTTCGAAGAAAAACCAGAAAGTCCACTTGCCTCTTGAAAAAGCCCCTTTGGGACCACCGTGACCTGGAGGACTGAGAATCTCCAGAGCCTTCATAACCAGTTGTTTAGCGACTGTTCAAAGCTATAACTCCCCAGAGTTATTTACAACTCGTTTTTGTTTTGACGGATGCAACCTTCCACCTTACCCCAGGGCTCACATCATCCCACAGTGAATGTGAGACGGTTGCCAAACACCCAAAATACGATTATGATCACAATTTTTAGCATTTTTTTTGCTGGCTTCTGGTGTTTATCCCAAAGCTGCTTCCCTCCCCCCCACTTTTTTTTTTCAGGAGGCAACTGGACTTTCTAGTTTTTTCTTTTGAAGACGTTTTGCTTCTCATCCAAGAAGCTTCTTCAGCTCTGACTGAATCAATCAGAGCTGAAGAAGCATCTTGGATGAGAAGTGAAATGTCTTCAAAAAAAACAACAAGAAAGCCCAGTTGCCTCCTGAAAAAAAGCACCTTTGGGGCAATCATGACCTGGAGGACTGAGAATCTCCACAGACATTTTTTTCCTTTAGTTTAATTCTCAGTGAGAAATTGAAAATCTTGGCTGGGCTGGGCTATTACCCCGCAAAGACTTAGTTGGACTGTACCACTTCAGATATAAGCCCCCTGCAAGGTGTTTTTGGAAGGGTAGACCCCATCTCAAGGATCTGAACATTCATTTTGACTGGGTTTTTCTTCCTTTTCTCCCCTGTTTTAGGGGGCAGGAGAAGGAAATTCCTTCTCCAAGAGAACTCCTCTAATTGCTAGTGGGGAATGGAAGGATCCAGTCAGAGCTGAAGAAGCTTCTTGGATGAGAAGCAAAACATCTTCAGAGCAAAAAAAAAACAGAAAGTCCAGTCGCCTCTTGAAAAAAAGCCCCTTTGGGACAAACCATGACCTGGAGGATTGAGAGTCTCCATAGACAATGCGATGCCTGTTCGTTTGGAGGCATAAAAAGACAGGTTTGAATTTTGCAGGCCGCTATTAAAGAGTCTCTATCTGAGTGTTACAGGAACTCTGGGCTTGTGAAGACTGAGTGAGAGGTCAGGATCCCATTAATTTTTTTTTTTCATTGAAATGAATGGGAATTTACTGCACTTCCCTTCTGCTCGTGCTCCCGTGGCGTTTCTGCAGGGATTTCGGAAGAGACGTGGAAAGCCAAACCTTTGGACCAAGGAAGCAGATGGAGAGAGATGGAGAAGCCGCAAGATTGCTAAGGTCTTAAGAGGCCGAGGGAAGGATTAGCTTCACGTATTGGCACAAAGCAAGCGGCTAAACTTCTGTGCCTTTGCTTGAAGGGCAGAAGGATCTGTAACGCTTCTTTCTGGATTTAGGAGCTTGCTTGCTGCACCTACAGATCCACCAGGGGGCGCAGGCGATAAACACAACAGGCAAACCCACATCTTTGTGCCTGAAAACCATCTCCGACTTACAACGTTCGTTTAGTGTCTGTTGAAAAGTTACAACGGCACTGGAAAAAGGAACTGAATGACCGTTTTTCGCCTTCATGACCGTCCGTGGCCAAGCGATCAAAATTCGGTTGCTTGGCAACGGCCATGTATCTATGACAGTGGGCAAAGTCCCCAGGGTCATGGGATTGTTTGTAAACTTCCCAGCCGGCTTCCGACAAGCCAAGCCAGTGGGGGAAAACCCAGATTCGCTTAACAACGGCAGCACTTCGCTTAGTGACACAGCAAAAAAGGTTGTAAAATGAGGCATGGTTCACTGAACGCCCGCCCTCACTTAGCAAATTTGGGGCTCCTTTCGGGTTGCAAGTTGAGGACTTTCCTGTATTATAGATCCAAGAAAGAGTCCAATTCATTCAATCCATATATACATAACATATTTTTTGGAGTATAAGACATGCTTCTCCCCCCCCCTCCAAAAAAAAGAGGGTGAAAATTTGGGTGCGTCTTATACACCGAATGTAGCTCCACCCACCCGCCGGCCCCCACTCTTTGGCCT
The DNA here is from genome assembly GCF_049901735.1 of Notechis scutatus. Taxonomy (NCBI): domain Eukaryota; kingdom Metazoa; phylum Chordata; class Lepidosauria; order Squamata; family Elapidae; genus Notechis; species Notechis scutatus. The sequence goes on along the minus strand of NC_142012.1, from coordinate 10,461,105 downwards.
CTTCCTCCCAGCACTTGGCCTCCTTGCAGCAAACAGCAAACAGCCTGTTTCAGCTTCAGCACAGCCTGATTAGCACAAACGGCTAATTGTCGGTTGGACTGACCTCCCGGCAATCAGCTGTTTCAGGCTGCAGGGATTGCTATCGCCTATTGCCACCTCTGTGCGCCCCGTTTTCCGCCCATTCCGATCCTCGCTACCTGCAACGGGCGGGAAACGGAGGGCGCGGAGGCCCAAAACGGGCCGTAGGGAGGCTGAAAACGGAACGCAGCAGCCAAAAATGGGGCGCACAGAGGCAGCAATAGGGAATGGCCATCCCTGCAGCCTGAAACAGCTGATGGTCGGGAAGGTCGATCCAACTGACAATCAGCTGCTTGTGCTAATCAGGCTGTGTTGAAGCTGAAACAGGCTGTTGGCTGCAAGGAGGCGAATTGGTTTTTTTTCTTGTTTTCCTCCCCAAAAGCTAGGTGGGTCTTATACTTTGGAGCGTCTCCTACTCCGAAAAAGACGGTTATATATTTGTTTTTACCAGGGCTAAACTTGAGAACTCGGCTCTTTGGGTAATAATCAATTCCAGACTGAGCCGAGCCATCCCGGGTGCTGCAGCGAACTTTCGAGGTCCTGTTTTGATCTCCTGTCCGGATCACTTTGACATTTAAGAAGCCAACGCCTTCTGGCCCGGCGGGTTCACGGACCTGGTAACCGGCTTCTTCAAACTCGATGGTGGGAGCTGGAATGAGGGAGGAAACCAAAGGAAAAGAAACCTTGGTCAGGCTTCAGACGTCAAGAACATTTGAACTCAGGCATCTCCAACCCACAGGTCGTGGTGGGATTCAGAATTTTTTACTACCGGTTCGGTGGCTTGGTGGGCTATGACTTGGTGGGCATGGCAGGGGAAAGATACTGTAAAATCTCCATTCCCACCCCACTCCTGGGGGAAGGTTACTGCAAAATCCCCACTCCCACCCCACTAACCTGCTTTCCAGCTCCATTCTCCTGTGCAGGGCAACCAAAGAAGACCCAGCCGATCAGCTGGGACTCAGGAGGCAGGGAATAGATGGGGTTGGCGGGGCCAGTCAAAGGTGGTATTTGCTGGTTTTCCAAACTACTCAAAATTTCCACTACCGGTTCTCCAAAACTGGTCAGAACCTGTTGAATGCCACCTCTGCCCCATGGCCCGGTATTGGATTGGGGAAATGTGGACAGCACCATTTGTATGAGGGCAGGGACACACACATGCTGCTTGTCAAAAGGGAACTCTGCGTGCTTGCGCACTCCACTGCTGTGTGCGCATCGCCTCTCTCCCTCCCGCCACTGGTCCACGAAGCCAGAAAGGATGGGCTCCACTGTTTTAACTCATCTTGCGCCCCAAGAAGACGGTGTGTGTCATAACTCAGATTTTTTTTTTTTTTAGTGCCAATTATCAATGCCAAGAAACGAAGCACTACCCTAAACTGTTGAGACTACTTGCTTCGGCAGAAACCTTTTAAAGACTCCTAGCTAAAATTTAACAGAATCTGCCAAGTAAGGAGAAGTTTATTGACTGATCCTTTTCCTGATGATTATTTTTTTTTAAAAAAATTGTACTCAAAGTGGCTCAAGGCCCAAGATTATTGGAGATGTTTTTTTAAAAAAATAAAACAGTTCAGCACAGACATGACGAAGACATAACGCGGGTATGGAGAAAGTTAGCTAAGCAATTGTACAGAGTGACAAAGATTCGGAATAGGAGGGGAAAAAAAGTTGTTCTTTGTGTAACGTTAACAACAATCTATTCAGTGATGGAATTTGAATGAATGAATAAATGAATGAATCTGGAAGGGACCTTGGAGATCTTCTAGTCCAGCCCCTTGTTCAATCAGGAGAACCTATATTATTTCAGACAAGTGACTGTCTAGACCAGGGGTGTCCAACCTTGGCAACTTTAAGACTTGTGGACTTCAACTCCCAGAATTCCTCAGCCTTAGAGCAGGGGTGTCCAACCTTGGCAACTTTAAGACTTGTGGACTTCAACTCCCAGAATTCCTCAGCCAGCAAAGCTGGCTGAGGAATTCTGGGAGTGAAGTCCACAGGTCTTAAAGTTGCCTAGGTTGAGACCCTGGTCTAAATGGATTGGTTTGTCTACTCTGTGGAGATTTGAATGAATATGGAAGGGACCTTGGAGGTCTTCTAGTCCAGCTCCTTGTTCAATCAGGAGAACCTATATTATTTCAGATAAGTGACTGTCTAGACCAGGGGTGTCCAACCTTGGCAACTTTAAGACTTGTGGACTCATAATAATCAACTTGATTGTAATAAAACTCAGATAAATATGTGTTTGAACACCAGCCCATCCTTCTTACCATCTTCGTCGTTGGAAATAACTACAGTGGCCATATTGCTTTTCCCAACTGTAGCTCCACTCCAGTGGTTGCCTTGGGGTTCACTCAGGTATACCCGGAATCTCTCTTCTGGTTCAAAGGCAGAGTCGTCATTTATAATAATAGTGCAGTTCTTTACCTAAAGTCAAGGATATCGCAGTAAGAATTGGGAGGCAATCCGCACAATTCATCTATCTATCTATCTATCTATCTATCTATCTATCTATCTATCTATCTATCCATCCATCCATCTATCTATCTATCTATCTATCTAAAAGCGGAATACCACTCCTGCGTCATCACAAAATCTCCAGAACTGTACAGCCTACAAACTTGAAAATTTGGCATGTATGTTCCTCTTGGCTTCTAGGTGCTTACTAAGAAAGGATTTTTTTTTTTGAAATGACCACCAGCGCATTAGTATTTTGGATATCATTATTAACACGCTCTGATGCTAAGGAGTTCTACTCCCCCTCCCTACCTGAAAAGAAACCTGTTCCAAATACAAAACACAAGCAGAGGAGTTTCAGTTTCAGTTTCACAGCACTAAGCAGATTTAGTACAGAACAGTTGAGCTAAGCCACGCTCAGGTTCCTTGCTGTCTCCTTACTCACACAGCAAATACTATTTCAGTTTCCAAACAGCCCTCAACTCTCTCACACACGGACAGGACGCTAGCCAGATGTATACCGATGGATACTGGTAGGCAGCGGCAGAATTTCCCCCCCTTATTTTCCTTCCTAAAAACTAAGCCTGAGCATACAGTTTCATAGCGAAGCATGGGTATCGAACTGGTTAATTTATAAAGCAAGACTTATATACAAGTAGTCCTCGAATTGCAACCACAATTGAGCCCAAAATTTATGCTGCTAAGTGAGAAATTTGTTGAGTGAGTTTTAGCTCTACCTGTTCTGACCTAGGCTTCCCCAACAGCACAAAGTCAAAGACTCGTCGTCCCAATAAACTCCTTTTATTGAGTTTACACTGAATTCCTCTCCTGCAAAGTCCCGGCCAACAGTCTTTCAAGAGATTTCACCTTTATCAGGCTTGGAGAGTTGCCAGGCTGATATCTTTCAGACGCCACTCTGTAGCAAGAATGCAGGATCTTCACGTAAATGAAGTAATTGCCTCCTGCAAAACTCCACTCCCCTTTCGTTCCCCTTTTATTCCCTATGGGAGGGGCCATTCACCGCCCATCTGTGGCTTTACTCCCAAGTCGACCCTTGTTCCTTAGCTGTTCCCTTCCTCGGGCAGCTCTGTGCATGTGCACACTGGGAACAGGCTCCAGCTGTTCTTCTTCCTCCCTGATGTCCGACTCTGAAGGCAGCTGATAACTGGCCCCATCTCTGCCTCTGATGCAGAGCACGCGTCAGAGCCTTCCCCAGACTCCAGGACTGGCCCATGTTCCTCCCCAACCTCCTCACTATCCAAATCTGCTGCCAGATCCGCTGGCGGGCCACAGCACTACCAATGTACATGACATAACCCTGCATACCTTCACAAATTGTGCCTCAGCCCCCAGGCCATCCATCTTAGACCAAGAAAATAAAATGTCTTTGAGTCATAACCCACGTTCTGGCAGTCTTTCAAGTTTTTCTTTGCCCAGGAAAAAAAAGATATGTTTTCCTCACCACAAGTCTGACCTGACAGATTGCAGCAGTTTTGAAACTGGGCCCCTCAGGGCCTGAGTTGATGGCTCTCTCTCTCTCTCTCTCTCCATCGTGTCAAGTCCTCAGTTCTCTGCCAGCTGTATTCACTCACCTTCTCCCCTTTCAAAAATGTGATGCGCGATTCTTCGGCGTTTCTCCTTTCCTCGAAATCCTCCATGACTCTTGCGGTCTGACTCTGTGTATGGCACCTGACTGAAGATTCGTAGCTTAAGTCTCCAGTACGGATAACAGGAACATGGAGGACGCGGTCCTTCTCTTTCACAGAGTAGACATCTTTACTGAACTTCATGTTTGGTACTGTAAAGAGGAGGAGGAGGAGGAGGAGGAGGAGGAGGAGGAGGAGGAGGAGGAGGAAGCAGAGGAAAGGTAGAGAAGAGGAAAGAGAAAGGGGAGAAGGAGGAGAAAGAAGAAGAGGAGGAGAAGGAGAAGGAAGAAGGAGGGAAAAGGAGATGGTGGAGGTGCAGGAGGAGAAGAAGGAGAAGGATAAGAAGAAGGAGAGGAGGAGGAGGAGGGAGAAGAAAGAGGAAGTGGTGGAAATGGTGGTGGTGGGAGGAGGAAGAGGAGGAGGAAGGAAGGGAAGAGGAAGAGGAAGAGGAAGAGGAAGAGGAAGAGGAAGAGAAGAAGAAGAAGAAGAAGAAGAAGAAGAAGAAGAAGAAGAAGAAGAAGAAGAAGAAGAAGAAGAAGAAGAAGAAGAAGAAGAAGAAGAAGAAGAAGAAGAAGAAGAAGAAGAAGAAGAAAAAAATAACTTTTAGGAACACAAAATAAGTCAAATATCCTCCAGAAACACCAGATTTCAAGTATCATTATGGGAGGTGAAGCCCAACTCCTGAAGGGCTTTAGGCTGTGAAAAGTGTGCTGGAACATGTGTTGGATATTCTTTGATGTTATAAATTGCAGGAAAAACCCAAAAGCAATCCGACGAGAAAACAAATACAGGGTGAAGGAAAGGATGAAGGAAAGGATGAAGGAAAGGGCAGAATAAGTCCACTAGGAGGGGCAAAATCTGAAGCAGAGGCAAAATCTGGCATTTCTATGTGAAGCATTTGTCTATGAAAGAAAAGAGCCCTGGAATTGTGCTAGAACATTTTTTTCTCCCGCCTGCATGAACGTGTAACAACAACTGTGGACTTCCATAATTCCCAGTGTAAGACAATTTAGAGTCAAGGAGACGTGTGCTCAAATGCCTTCTTGGTCCAATGCACAGAAGTCTGCATCCATGGTGTTGCCTTAAGGACGACTGAGTGATAATCTCATAGAACCACAGGTTAACAGCACTCCTAGCAATGCACGGCCTTCTTCTGGGCAGGGTTGCAATCAAAGAAAGCACCTGACTTAAGGACGAATAGAATAGAATAACACCAACTTTGCCCATGATTAATAAATTGTGATTTCAGACCCAGTAGGATCACGCCGTCTTCAGAAACTGAGAGGTGGTATTTAGCAGGTTCTGACCAGTTCTGGAGAACCAGTAGCAGAAATTTTGAGTAGTCTGGAGAACCAGGAAATACCACCTCTGATTGGCTCCACCCCCATCTCTTCTCTGCCTCCCGAGTCCCAGCTGATTGGCCGGATCTTCTTTGGTTGCCCTGCACAGGAGAACGGAGCTGGGAAGCAGGTTAGTGGGTTGGGGAGGGAATGGGGATTTTACAGTATCCTTCCCCTGCCACGCCCACCAAGCCACACCATGCCCACCAAGAACTGGTAGTAAAAATTTTGAATCCCATCACTGCAGAAACCATACGGTGGTGTTCAGATTTACCTAACTCTTGAGTGTAAACTGACTTCTCAAATTAAGCATAGAAACCAGGTATGGCTGAGTGTTTCCACTGGCATTAGTTTGGGCTTTGCTCATCTACTTACCATCCTGGAAGGTGTCATTAATGGCCACCACTGCTTGGAAAGGTTTGGCCAGCTCTGCTCCTTGAGGGGAACTCAGATAGACCACGAAGGTCTCCGCTCCTTCAATCACGGGCGACTGGGCGTCGTCCAGAATCGTCAAGGTGCAGTACTAACAGGGGAATAAGAGAAATAAAACAGCCCGTTCTGCAAACATACGTACGACATTTGTTCGATTTATATAGTCTGGTTTTTGTTCTGTACAACTCAAGGCGGGGTACGTAACACTTCCTTCTTCTATTTCTGCAAAACAACAGCCCTGTGAGGTGGGTTCTACCGATCGAGTCATCTACCCTGCTTCCGTGTCTAAGGGAGGATTAGAACTCAGGATGGCTACTTTCAACCTGTCATCTTAACCACTACACCCATTTGCCTCTCCATAATTAAGTCAGGATTAACCCCTAGTCCCGGGATGGCGAACTTATGGCACGTGTGCCACAGGTGACACCGCAGAGTCCTCTCTGCGGGCACACGCGAGCCATTGCCGCAGCTCAGCTCCACCGCGTATGCGGCGCGCCTCTCGCCGGCTAGCTGATTTTCGAATCTCTTCCACGCATGCGTGGGAGGGGGGGGAGCGCAAGGGAGTTGCCAAGATTGAAAAACACTGCATGAAATGCAGGGGTGGGGCTGCTGGGGGTTCTCAGGGGTTCGGGAGAGCCCCTAGCTAAGATTCTGAGCAGTTCAAAGAACCCCCCAAATCCCACTCCTGGCTGGCCCCGCCCACCCCTCCCCTCCCAGGAGTCCCCACTTACCTGTGTTTGCAGGTAAGTGCAAGGCTCAGGGAGGGTGAAAAACAGGCCTCCCAGAGAAGTTTGGGATGGCCAGAAATGAGCCCATTTCCAGCTTCCAGAAAGCCTCTGGAGCCCGGGGAGCAGAGGTGGTGAATTCAGCAGGTTCTGGCCCAGTTCTGGAGAACCGGTCGTGGACATTTTGAGTAGTTTGGAGAACTGGCAAATCCCACCTCTGACTGGCCCCGCCCCCCATCTCTTCTCCGCCTCCCGAGTCCCAGCTGATCGGCTGGGTCTACTTTGGTCGCCCTGCACAGGAGAACGGAGCTGGAAAGCAGGTTAGTGGGGTGGGGAGGGAATGGGGATTTTGCAGTATATCCTTCCCATGGAGTGGGGAGATTTTGCAGTATCTTCCCCCAGGAGTGAGGAGGGAATGGAGATTTTACAGTATCCTTCCCCTGCCACACCCACCAAGCCATACCCCCAGAACCGGTAGTAAAAAATTTTGAATCCCACCACTGCCAGAGAGGGCAACCCCCCACCCCCTCCCACCGTGGTGCAGGGGACCAATTAGGCCACCATGGCCACGCCCACCCGATGAAATGGATAGCAACATCTATTTGCATGCATTTCCTAATGAGATGCCTCTGCATTTGGCACTTAGTTTTTTTTTTTAATTCTGATCTACATAATAACACTGAGCTGATGGGTCTCGAGAGGGGGGTTAATTGGAGGAAGGGGATGTGAAAGAAGAAGTCCATCTCACTGTCATCCTCTTGGATAGCTCCCAACACCTCTTGGCTGATGGTTGCCATTTCCTTTCCCAAAGCAAGGTTTTACCAGAATAATTTGGAATCGTATCAGAGTACATCAAAACAGATTTCAGGATGCTTGATAAAGCAGAGAGGACTACGGTTCGTTCGACAGTCCTAAATTCTTCCAGGATTTTGCCACGTGATTTAGGCTCGTGAAAAATTTTTTAATGTAGGAACACGCCATTCTGGAGAATTTTTATATGATGGGCTCTGAAAACGAATCCACCCATTACGATTTGAAAAAAATATATATATGTGTATATAGCCGTACCTCCTCGGTTCTGCCTGGATGAAATTCAACCTTCTTGGAGCTGGGAATATAATCAAATCCCGGAGTAGCAGATGGCGGCTCTGATGTCCGAGTGGCGCACCAGACCGAGGTTGGAATGGAGAGATCAGGCCCATGCCTGATAATTGGGATTTCGATAATCCCTAGCAGGGAGGATTTAAAAGCAATTAATTTCAAATGGAAACAGAGAAGATTACCGCTGCGTGTACCCCCATTTCCAAAGGACATGGCAGCCCTCACGTCTAACATGCTTTAACGAAAACGATGCTGAAGTGAACATTGTTATGGAAAGGAACCAAAATTGTATAAACTGTTTGTAAACCGCCCGGAGTCACATAGGGGAGATGGAGGGTGTAAAAATGGGATAAATATGAAAGGATATCTATGTGTTTATAAGGAGATGTGTTAATGATGTATAAAATGTTTTATTTGCTTAAAATTTACAAATAACTTTCAGAAAAGAGGTTTTATGTTCTTATGTTTTATGTTTTGTATGTCTTTAAAAATTAATAAAATTTGTTCAAAAAAAAATGGGATAAATAAATAGAGACTCCTTCGTTGAGCTGCAAATACAGAAAAGGATATTTCTGGGCACGGAATTCACTGGTCTTTCTTGTAAGATGCAATAGTTGTCAGATGGATCACCCGAAAGGTAATACAGATAGTCCTTGATTTATGACCAGTCACTTAGGGATAGTTCCAATGAACCTACAATTTAAAGTTCTGATGATCTCTCTCTCTCTCTCTCTCTCTCCCGCCCCCTTCTTTTCTTTTCTCCTCTCTCTCCCTCCTTCTCCTTCCTTCCTTCTGCCATCTTTTCCCTCTGCTCAGCCGACCTTGTCCAGACCTCCAATCCAGAGCCCCCCTGCCCACAGCAGCAGGTGCAGAGAAAAAGGAGACCAGTGGGAGGAGGGCTTTTCTGTGGGAGTCCTTCGCCTCTTTCTATCTGCTCCATCGGTCTAAGGCTGCCCTTTCAGCCCTGGGTCTGGGGGGGTCTCTGTGGTGGGGCCCCCACCCCAGTTGTTGGCTCGGTTGCAGCAGGAGAGAGGTGGGGAAAAAGACCAGAAGGCTGCTAGTACCTTTCCCCCTAATCGATCTTATGAAAAAGCCTTTTCATTAGTTGGAAAAAAGGTACTGTCAAATCCATTTTTATATTTTTTTGGGTGGGGGTTTCTCTCTCTCTCTCTCTCCCTCCCTCCCTCTCTCATCTATCTGGTCATAAATAAGTGTGAAAACTGGTTGTGTCACTTTTTTTCAGTGGCGTTCCAACTTTGAATGGTCACTGAACAAATGGTTGTAAGCCGAGGACTTCATCTATGCCTACTTTGTGCGTTAAATGTAAAGGGGATAATAATACAGCACACGGCAGGAGAGAAATAATTCCCATAACAATATCTGCATCCTCACTAACACTCCTACTGTTTTGCCCCATTTTACGACCTTTTGGCCACTGTTCTGAAGCGAAACCCCGGAGCTGTTAAGTAAATCATGCCGTTGTAAGCCAAGGACTCTGTGGATGCCTATTTTGTGTGTTAAATGTAAACGGGATAATAATACAGCACATGGCAAGAGAGAAATAATTCCCATCGTTATACCTGCTTCCTCACTAACGCTAAAAGCCGCACTTCCGAGGGATACAGTCGAAGCGTCATTGGGACCGCCGATCGTAACTTTAGCGGAAGTGATGCTCCCGAGCCGAGCGTTCTCGGATGGGTCGGTCAGAGCAATTTCAAATTCCTCCTCCTCTTCATACTCGCTGTCGTCAATTAGCTTCACATCACAAGTTGCCGTTGTGACGCCAGGCCCCAAGACGACCCGATTCTCGTTGGACATTCCCCGGGATTTAAAGTCTGAGCCGGATTCCAGGGCATACATGCTGCTGCCTTGGGCACTTTGAGAGATGGTGTAGCATATGGCAGAGATGAGGCTGCTAGAATCCCCTACAATACATATTGCAGAGAAAAAAAGATTATTTTCTGGAATTCAAAACTCCTCCAACAAACATACTTCTTGCAAGGATTCTTTAGCTAAAATGTCAGGTTTTGATCTTGAACGGGATAGTTATTTTATCTGGATCATGGTGTTCTGACCCAGGCTTAGCAGAACCAAGAAACAAGACTTCTTGTCCCAAAAAAGCCCTCTTTATTTAGCTGCTGTGAATTCATGGCATTCATACACAGAAAAATCCCAGCAATAATCCTTCCAAGGGTTAAGTGCAAGAACAGACCTTATCAGTCCTTGGATAATTGCCAGGCCAAGAGCTTCCAGTTGACAAAGCTGTAAATTAATTACTAGCAAGGAGTCTCCAAGGACAGAATAAGCAAATCTTCATAATAATAAGCAAACTAATTGTCTCCTGAAACCACCATTCCCCTTTTGCTTCTATTTATTCCCCAGGGAGGGGCCATTCAGCATCCACATGTGCCTTTCTTTCTGAGTTGGCCCCTGTTCCTTAATTGTTCTCCTCTCCTGACAACTCTGCACATACACGCATCTGGAACAGGCTCCAGCTATTCTTCTTCCCCAGTATCTCCGACTCCATAGGCAACTGGGAAATGTCGGATGTCCCTGGCCTATCTCTGCTTTGGACGCAGAGCACCCATCAGAGCCTTCCCCAGACTCCAGGACTGGCCCAAGTTCCTTCCCAACCTCCTCATTGTCCAAGCAGAGCGGGCAGCTGGTGGGCCACAACACATGGGTATGTTGGTGGGAAGCAGATAATTTGGCCTGAAATCAGTTTTTAATGAATTTTCTTGCTACTTTTGATATGCGTATTGCTATTTATCTTGGTTTGATATAATACAGGTAGTCCTCAACTTACAACAGTTCCTTTAGTGACTATTCAAAGTTACAACAGCACTGAAGAAAATGACTTCTGACCGTTGCAGCGCCCCCATTGTCATGTGACCAAAATTCAGGCACTTGGCAACTGACTCATATTTATGACGGTTGCAGAGTCCTGGGGTCATGTGATCCCCTTTTGCGACCTTCTGACGAGCAAAGATTCACTTAACAACCGTGTTACTGACTTAACAACTGTAGTCATTCACTTAACAAATGCAGCAAAAAAAAGCCATAAAATGGGGCAAAACTCACTTGATCTATTTCTCGCTTAGCAACCTAAATTTTGGGTTAATTATGATCGTAAGTTGAGGACTACCTGTAATGGGCAGACTCCATTGTGGTCATAAAACAAGGACAACCTGTGTCTGGTCTGACATTTTTACTGTTAGCCTTTCCTAAATTGCTCATTCTTTTAGTGGATTCCTTACAAGTATTATATAACCCTGAACATCCTGCTGAGAAATCTAATGGCCCACTTAAATTCTAATTTGACATTTGTTTGCATTTTGTTTACATCTTCTGAACTGAACCACCAATGACTTTTCTTGCAACACTAAAAAAGTTCTGAGTATGGTCATGATGTACATACATGCCATGCCATGCTGGATGAGCCCTATTATGCCTTTGAGTCACGTCGCATGAACACGTCGCAGTACTCCGACGATACTCCGGTGTTTTTTAAGAAATACTGTCTTTTCACAGAGATAAGCTCCAATAAGCTCTTAAGAAAACCGAAGGGCACTGTTTGAAAAGCAGTGAACCAAAGAACAATAACCTGGAACTCAAGCAATAGTTGTCAACCTTTTCATATTTATCTGAGTCCTTCCTACATTCTTCAACACAATCCAATTTCTTCCTTCCTTGTTTTTTTACAGGGTATAGCAATTTTTCTTTCTTCCTACAAATAGACATTTCAAACTTAATTGCCTCTGCAATGCTGGATCTCTTTCACCAGAGAAGAAGAAAACAAAGCTTGGAAATTTATGCAAAGTTATGGCATTCTCCTGCTGAGTATTGAAGTTCCTTTTAAAGGGAGAATTCCATGCAAAACAGAAAAGAAAAAAGGATGGCAATATTAAAAAATAACCACAGCTGTTCACACACCTCTGCTACAAGTGCAGTGTCCCACATGAAGAGGAGAGAAACTGCTAATATTCCTTTAAAAATCACCTTTGTCAGGCGCTTACCAAGCCTACCCGGTGAGTAGATCAAAGTTAGTTCTCTATTGCTGCATGCTTATTTACAGGAATCTCACCAGACTGCCTGCATTCTTTTGGGAACCGTCAGATAAGGCTTCACAGAGTCTGGGGGAAGTAAATCCTGCACCGCTTTCTGCAGTACAAGGACTCTAAGCTAGGCCCCCTCTTCATGCCTCCTCCCAGTCTAGCTGGAGATTCCATCGTGCACATTTTATTCATGGAGTTAAAGATGAAGAAACCTGACCTGCTTTAATCCAATCAGGTCAAAGTCTTCTTCCCGTTTGGTGATTATGTTATGTCTATTATGGACTACTTTTGATAAAGACGCATTGGTGCATTCAGCAAGATAAACAGTTGAAAGTCCTCAATCGTGCGAACAAGGCCGCTAATACAGATAGTCCTCAACTTACAATCATTCATTTAGCGACCGTTCCAAGTTACAACGGCACAGAAAAATGTGACCCATGACCGTTCTTCACACAGCATCACCACGGTTACGTGATCCAAGTTTGGATGCTTGGCAACTGATTCATATTTAAAACAGTTGCAGTGTCGGCAAGCATAAGTCATAAAATGGGGCTAAAACTCACTTAAACGTTGCCTCGTGTCACAGTGGAAATTTTGGACTCAACTGGGGTCGTAAGTCAAGGACTAAGTGTAGCCTGAATTAAGTGCAACTGCATTCTATTGGGGGGGAGTTAAAAGCTAACTTGTTCCTCTATGTCAACCAACCTTTCCTTTCAATGGGGACAGAGAGGATACCGGCACTCTCACTGGTGTGGTAGACTTTCTTGTCAAATTGCAGGGTGGGCTCATCTTCTACGTCATTAATGAAGACTTGGGTCGCAGTGATGTTGCCCAGCAAGGCATACGCTGGCATACTCAGCTCAACGGAGAAGCTTTCTATACCCTCAAAGATGCCGTCATCATGGATAACAATGGTGCAAGTTTTGAAGTCTTCCCACTCATCGAACTGCACCTGCGTGGGATGGAAAGTAACAGCAGGTGGGAACAGATTTTGTAAAAAAAAGTCAATGAATACTCCACCTTTACCATCGTCAATGAATATCTCCACCAGAGATTTGAGTTGGACTCAGCACTATTCATGAGGAACTTCAGGACCGTGAAACATTTTTAAAGACTTGTAATACAGGTGACGTGTATGGCTCAGTGGCTAAGACCCCGAGCTAGTCAATCAGAAAGATCGGCAGTTCGGCGGTTCGAATCCCTAGCGCTGTGTAATGAGTGAGCTCCCGTTACTTGTCCCAGATTCCGCCAACCTAGCAGTTCGAAAGCATGTAAAAAAATGCACGTAGAAAAATAGGGACCACTTTGGTGGGAAGATAACAGCGTTCCGTGTGCCTTCGGCCGGCCACATGACCACAGAGACGCCTTTGGACAGCGCTGGCTCTTCGGCTTTGTAACGGAGATGAGCACCGCCCCCTAGAGCCAGAAACAACTAGCACGTATGTGCGAGGGGAACCTTTACCTTTACAGGTAGTTCTCGACTTATAACAGTTCACAAATCTTAAAGTTGCCCAAGTTTGGATTCCCCTGTCCTAAACAGTCAGAATCTTCATCATGACCTTCAGTCATGGTTGTTGCTTCCACATCTCTTCCTGACCCTGCTAGGAGATAGCTTGGCCCATTCTTCCTTAAACTGAGAGTCTTTCAAGTCTTCTATTGGGCTATATAATGAATTTCCTGCGCTCACCTGGCTAGCATATTCAAGGTAATCCTGTTCCCCTGTTTGAGAACTTGAACCAGAGGTGGCCGTTCCTTGTTCTGTACGGCACAGGACAATAGCATATTGCTTGAGGTTTCCTGTCCTCTTCACAGCCACGCTGATGGAACCGGCCTTTTCACTGATGTTGTAGCTGAAAAGAAAGATGGACAGAATGGGTTTCCTTCAGATCACAGAGTAGGAGCAACCCAAGCTTTGTGGAATCACAAAGAATGCATTGAAATGAGTCCTCCTCAGTTTAGTGTTTATGTTAGACTTATATTAAGAGACAGGGACATGGTGCCTCAGTAGCTAAGACGCTAAGTTTGTCGATCAGAAAGGTTGGCAGTTCGGCGGTTCGAATCCCTAGCACTGCGTTAACGGAGTGAGCTTCCATTACTTGTCCCAGCTTCTGCCAGCCTAGCAGTTCGAAAGCACGTAAAAATGCAAGTAGAAAAATAGGGACTAGCACATATGTGCGAGGGGAACCTTTATCTTTACCTTTACCTATATTAGGAAGCTTCTACTATGTGTTCTTTTATTCTATTGTTCCCAGAAGCAAATTAAGAAGTTAACTTGGAATTTATAACAACTTAATTAACTTAAATGTGCTTGCTTTCTCTTCTTTTATTGAAAATGTGAAATCTGCCTTCATTGGGGGCAATTCAATCTAATCAAATTCATTTAATTTAACTCCAGGAGGAAAAAAAAAAAGGAAAGTTAAAAGACAAGAGCAACAAATTCAACTTGGCCAAAGCTGAGATACACCGAGCGAGTTCAATAAAGCCTCTTGGAGCAGATTATCAACAAATCACACAAATATACCAGCTGAAGTAAAAACGAACAGGAAATGCTTTGTTCAATATATGAAAGTCCAGCCCACTCCTTCATCCATGGGCCATTTGCATTTCTCTTGTCCTACATAAGAGGTTTGCGGCTTCCTTGTCACTTTCTTGTCTAATTTAATGAAAAGAAGGACTAAGGATAACGTTATAGTAGTATTCCAATATCTAAGGATCTACCACAAAGAAGAGGGAGTCAAATCTATTCTCCTAAAAGCAGGACAAGAAGCAACAGACAGAAGCTAATCAAGGAGAGAAGCAACCTAGAACTAAGGAGGAATTTCCTGACAGAAAAGAGAACATTAATCAGTGGAACAGCTTGTTTCCAGAAGTTGTGGGTGCTCCAACACTGGAAGTTTGTAAGAAGAGATTGGACATCCATTTGTCTGAAATAGTACAAGCTCTCCTGCTTAAGAAGAGATTTGGGCGAGAAGACCTCCAAGGTCCCTTCCAATTCTGTTATTCTGATATTTCCACCATCTTTGCCTTCTTAGCAATAGCATAAAACAAATTATATCACATGATATTCCAGAAGTTTGGA